>NC_091362.1:16864116-17154116 GCF_038502225.1 Cherax quadricarinatus
GATCAGTGTGATGGCTACCACCCACACGATCAGTGTGATGGCTACCACCCACACAATCAGTGTGATGGCTACCACCCACACGATCAGTGTGATGACTACCACCCACACGATCAGTGTGATGGCTACCACCCACACGATCAGTGTGATGACTACCACCCACACAATCAGTGTGATGGCTACCACCCACACGATCAGTGTGATGACTACCACCCACACGATCAGTGTGATGGCTACCACCCACACGATCAGTGTGATGACTACCACCCACACAATCAGTGTGATGGCTACCACCCACACGATCAGTGTGATGACTACCACCCACACGATCAGTGTGATGACTACCACCCACACAATCAGTGTGATGGCTACCACCCACACAATCAGTGTGATAGCTACCACCCACACAATCAGTGTGATGACTACCACCCACACGATCAGTGTGATGGCTACCACCCACACGATCAGTGTGATGACTACCACCCACACGATCAGTGTGATGGCTACCACCCACACAATCAGTGTGATGACTACCACCCACACGATCAGTGTGATGGCTACCACCCACACAATCAGTGTGATGGCTACCACCCACACGATCAGTGTGATGACTACCACCCACACAATCAGTGTGATGGCTACCACCCACACGATCAGTGTGATGGCTACCACCCACATAATCAGTGTGATGGCTACCACCCACACAATCAGTGTGATGGCTACCACCCACACAATCAGTGTGATGACTACAACCCACACGATCAGTGTGATGACTACCACCCACACGATCAGTGTGATGACTACCACCCACACGATCAGTGTGATGACTACCACCCACACGATCAGTGTGATGACTACCACCCACACGATCAGTGTGATGGCTACCACCCACACGATCAGTGTGATGACTACCACCCACACAATCAGTGTGATGACTACCACCCACACGATCAGTGTGATGACTACCACCCACACGATCAGTGTGATGGCTACCACCCACACGATCAGTGTGATGACTACCACCCACACGATCAGTGTGATGACTACCACCCACACGATCAGTGTGATGACTACCACCCACACGATCAGTGTGATGACTACCACCCACACGATCAGTGTGATGACTACCACCCACACAATCAGTGTGATGACTACCACCCACACGATCAGTGTGATGACTACCACCCACACGATCAGTGTGATGACTACCACCCACACGATCAGTGTGATGACTACCACCCACACGATCAGTGTGATGACTACCACCCACACGATCAGTGTGATGGCTACCACCCACACGATCAGTGTGATGACTACCACCCACACGATCAGTGTGATGACTACCACCCACACGATCAGTGTGATGACTACCACCCACACGATCAGTGTGATGACTACCACCCACACGATCAGTGTGATGGCTACCACCCACACGATCAGTGTGATGACTACCACCCACACAATCAGTGTGATGGCTACCACCCACACGATCAGTGTGATGACTACCACCCACACAATCAGTGTGATGACTACCACCCACACGATCAGTGTGATGACTACCACCCACACGATCAGTGTGATGGCTACCACCCACACGATCAGTGTGATGACTACCACCCACACAATCAGTGTGATGACTACCACCCACACGATCAGTGTGATGACTACCACCCACACGATCAGTGTGATGGCTACCACCCACACGATCAGTGTGATGACTACCACCCACACGATCAGTGTGATGACTACCACCCACACGATCAGTGTGATGACTACCACCCACACGATCAGTGTGATGACTACCACCCACACGATCAGTGTGATGACTACCACCCACACAATCAGTGTGATGACTACCACCCACACGATCAGTGTGATGACTACCACCCACACGATCAGTGTGATGACTACCACCCACACGATCAGTGTGATGACTACCACCCACACGATCAGTGTGATGACTACCACCCACACGATCAGTGTGATGGCTACCACCCACACGATCAGTGTGATGACTACCACCCACACGATCAGTGTGATGACTACCACCCACACGATCAGTGTGATGACTACCACCCACACGATCAGTGTGATGACTACCACCCACACGATCAGTGTGATGGCTACCACCCACACGATCAGTGTGATGACTACCACCCACACAATCAGTGTGATGGCTACCACCCACACGATCAGTGTGATGACTACCACCCACACAATCAGTGTGATGGCTACCACCCACACGATCAGTGTGATGGCTACCACCCACACAATCAGTGTGATGGCTACCACCCACACAATCAGTGTGATGGCTACCACCCACACAATCAGTGTGATGGCTACCACCCACACAATCAGTGTGATGGCTACCACCCACACGATCAGTGTGATGACTACCACCCACACGATCAGTGTTTACCTGGAGAGAGTTTCGGGGGTCAACGCCCCCGCGGCCCGGTCTGTGACCAGGCCTCCTGGTGGATCAGCGCCTGATCAACCAGGCTGTTGCTGCTGGCTGCACGCAAACCAACGTACGAGCCACAGCCCGGCTGATCAGGAACTGACTTTAGGTGCTTGTCCAGTGCCAGCTTGAAGACTGCCAGGGGTTTGTTGGTAATCCCCCTTATGTGTGCTGGGAGGCAGTTGAACAGTCTCGGGCCCCTGACACTTATTGTATGGTCTCTTAACGTGCTAGTGACACCCCTGCTTTTCATTGGGGGGATGGTGCATCGTCTGCCAAGTCTTTTGCTTTCGTAGTGAGTGATTTTCGTGTGCAAGTTCGGTACTAGTCCCTCTAGGATTTTCCAGGTGTATATAATCATGTATCTCTCCCTCCTGCGTTCCAGGGAATACAGGTTTAGAAACCTCAAGCGCTCCCAGTAATTGAGGTGTTTTATCTCCGTTATGCGCGCGATGACTACCACCCACACGATCAGTGTGATGGCTACCACCCACACGATCAGTGTGATGACTACCACCCACACGATCAGTGTGATGGCTACCACCCACACGATCAGTGTGATGACTACCACCCACACGATCAGTGTGATGACTACCACCCACACGATCAGTGTGATGACTACCACCCACACGATCAGTGTGATGACTACCACCCACACGATCAGTGTGATGACTACCACCCACACGATCAGTGTGATGATTACCACCCACACGATCAGTGTGATGACTACCACCCACACGATCAGTGTGATGGCTACCACCCACACGATCAGTGTGATGACTACCACCCACACGATCAGTGTGATGACTACCACCCACACGATCAGTGTGATGGCTACCACCCACACGATCAGTGTGATGACTACCACCCACACGATCAGTGTGATGACTACCACCCACACGATCAGTGTGATGACTACCACCCACACGATCAGTGTGATGACTACCACCCACACGATCAGTGTGATGACTACCACCCACACGATCAGTGTGATGAATACCACCCACACGATCAGTGTGATGACTACCACCCACACGATCAGTGTGGTGACTACCACCCAGTAATGGTGAAACTGGAGGTGCTGTCCTGGGAGACAGAAATGGTGAAGCTGGAGGTGCTGTCCTGGGAGACAGTAATGGCGAAGCTGGAGGTGCTGTCCTGGGAGACAGTAATGGTGAAGCTGGAGGTGCTGTCCTGGGAGACAGTAATGGTGAAGCTGGAGATTTTGTCCAGGTAGTCGGGAATTATACGCAGGAAGGAATACATATAAATGACCTCATAGGGGACAGTAGCCGTAGTGGGGAAACAAGTGTAGTCAAAGATAAGATAAAACCAATATTGCAAACTAGAAATACCACAGGAAATAGCAAACAAGAGGACTCCACTAGCAATAGTGAGGATATATTACCAAAAACAACTGGTGGGAGCTCCATTGTTGGTGCTAGGGAGGATAGGAATAAGACAGGGAAACATGCACCAACAGGGAATACAGTCACAGAAACCCAAGGCAAACGGAAACCAAGCCTGTGCACATACTATGCACTTGGTATCTGCAGACATGGGAAATCTGGAAAAACAGACGGGACGTGCAACTATGACCACCCTAGAAAATGCCGTGCCCATATGACAACAGGAAAATGCAAACTCCCTGTAAGCTTTTTCACCCCGAAATGTGTACCTCTTCAGTACAGGAAAGACTGTGCTATAACTTAAATTGCCAGGCACACCATCTAAAGGGGACAAAAAGATACAAAACATCCAGGCCATGGGAAAACCTGGGTAGCCACAGCCACTCAAGAGGGAGAGGTTTTTTAGTGCCAGGAAGGAAAAAAACTGGCAGGAAATGGCAGAAATTGTACACCAAATCCAGTCATTCCTGGAGTGGAACCACAGTCGATGGCCTCCACTCCAAACCAGCAGATACAGATACTAATGCCAGAAAAAAAATCCCCCCCCAGTACCAACAATACCACCAGTCCGATGACATTCTTCTTTGCAAATATACAGGGTCTAAAGCCAGCAACAAACAACAAAATACCTTTCATCCGTGGACTGCTTGCAGAGGCAAAGGCAATGTTCGCGGCTTTCACTGAGACCCACATAAAGGATCACTTGGACAACGAAATATGGATCCCAGGTTACAACCTATACAGATGTGACAGAGTGAACAGGCAAAAGGGGGGGAGGGTTGGCCTGTACATTGCAGAGTCACTTGTTTGCACAGAACTGCTTAATGCCTCAGATGATGTAGTGGAAGTTTTAGCAGTAAAGGTCGAGAACCAAAACCTAGTCATTGTGGTAGTCTACAAGCCTCCGGATGCAACATCCCAGCAATTCCAGGAACAGCTGTTAAAAATTGACCACTGTCTGGAAAATCTTCCAGCTCCTGCACCCAACATCTTGCTCCTGGGGGATTTCAACTTAAGGCACCTAAAATGGAGGAATATAGCAAATAATATTGTGCAGTAATAACACCATTAGGCAGCTCTGATGAAAACTCACACTCACACGAGCTTTTAAATCTCTGCACAAAATTCAATTTAAACCAGCAAATAATAGAGCCTACTAGACTGGAGAATACACTAGACCTCATCTTCACTAACAATGATGATCTGATAAGAAATGTCACCATATCAAAAACAATATACTCAGATCACAACATAATTGAGGTTCAGACATGTATGCGTGGAGCCCCAGACCGACATAATGAGATTAGTCACGAGGGAGCATTCACCAAATTCAACTTCAATAACAAAAACATAAAGTGGGACTAAGTAAACCAAGTCCTAACCGATATAAGCTGGGAAGATATACTAAGCAACACAGACCCCAACTTATGCCTAAAACAGATTAACTTGGTGGCACTCGATGTATGCACAAGGCTTATTCCTCTAAGAAAAAGGAGGAGTAGATGTAAAATAGAAAGAGGCAGGCGCTCCTTTTACAGGCGACGGAAAAGAATAACAGAGCGGCTAAAAGAGGTCAATATATCTGAAATGCGTAGGGAGACACTGGTCAGAGAAATAGCAAGTATCGAACTCAAGCTAAAGAAATCTTATAGGAGTCAGGAATCGCGGGAAGAACTAAAAGCCATAAATGAAATCGAAAGAAACCCAAAGTATTTCTTCTCATATGCCAAATCAAAGTCGAGAACAACGTCCAGTATTGGGCCTCTACTTAAACAAGATGGGTCCTACACAGATGACAGCAAGGAAATGAGTGAGCTACTCAAGTCCCAATATGACTCAGTTTTTAGCAAGCCGCTAACCAGACTGAGAGTCGAAGATCAAAATTAATTTTTTATGAGAGAGCCACAAAATTTGGTTAACACAAGCCTATCCGATGTTATCCTGACGCCAAATGACTTCGAACAGGCGATAAATGACATGCCCATGCACTCTGCCCCAGGTCCAGACTCATGGAACTCCATGTTCATCAAGAACTGCAAGAAGCCCCTATCACGAGCCTTTTCCATCCTATGGAGAGGGAGCATAGACACGGGGGTCGTCCCACAGTTACTAAAAACAACAGACATAGCCCCACTCCACAAAGGGGGCAGTAAAGCAACAGCAAAGAACTACAGACCGATAGCACTAACATCCCATAACATAAAAATCTTTGAAAGGGTCCTAAGAAGCAAGATCACCACCCATCTAGAAACCCATCAGTTACACAACCCAGGGCAACATGGGTTTAGAACAGGTCGCTCCTGTCTGTCTCAACTATTGGATCACTACGACAAGGTCCTAGATGCACTAGAAGACAAAAAGAATGCAGATGTAATATATACAGACTTTGCAAAAGCCTTCGACAAGTGTGACCATGGCGTAATAGCGCACAAAATGCGTGCTAAAGGAATAACAGGAAAAGTCGGTCGATGGATCTATAATTTCCTCACTAACAAAACACAGAGAGTAGTCGTCAACAGAGTCAAGTCCGAGGCAGCTACGGTGAAAAGCTCTGTTCCACAAGGCACAGTACTCGCTCCCATCTTGTTCCTCATCCTCATATCTGACATAGACAAGGATGTCAGCCACAGCACCGTGTCTTCCTTTGCAGATGACACCCGAATCTGCATGACAGTGTCTTCCATTGCAGACACTGCAAGGCTCCAGGCAGACATCAACCAAATCTTTCAGTGGGCTGCAGAAAACAATATGAAGTTCAACGATGAGAAATTTCAATTACTCAGATATGGTAAACACGAGGAAATTAAATCTTCATCAGAGTACAAAACAAATTCTGGCCACAAAATAGAGCGAAACACCAACGTCAAAGACCTGGGAGTGATCATGTCGGAGGATCTCACCTTCAAGGACCATAACATTGTATCAATCGCATCTGCTAGAAAAATGACAGGATGGATAATAAGAACCTTCAAAACTAGGGAGGCCAAGCCAATGATGACACTCTTCAGGTCACTTGTTCTATCTAGGCTGGAATATTGCTGCACACTAACTGCACCTTTCAAGGCAGGTGAAATTGCTGACCTAGAAAATGTACAGAGAACCTTCACGGCGCGCATAACGGATATAAAACACCTCAATTACTGGGAGCGCTTGAGGTTCCTGAACCTGTATTCCCTGGAACGCAGGCGGGAGAGATACATGATTATATACACCTGGAAAATCCTAGAGGGACTAGTACCGAACTTGCACACGAAAATCACTCACTACGAAAGCAAAAGACTTGGCAGACGATGCAACATCCCCCCAATGAAAAGCAGGGGTGTCACTAGCACGTTAAGAGACCATACAATAAGTGTCAGGGGCCCGAGACTGTTCAACTGCCTCCCAGCATACATAAGGGGGATTACCAACAGACCCCTGGCAGTCTTCAAGCTGGCACTGGACAAGCACCTAAAGTCGGTTCCTGACCAGCCGGGTTGTGGCTCGTACGTTGGTTTGCGTGCAGCCAGCAGTAACAGCCTGGTTGATCAGGCTCTGATCCACCAGGAGGCCTGGTCACAGACCGGGCCGCGGAGGCGTTGACCCCCGGAACTCTCTCCAGGTAAACACACCAGTGTGTGATGACTACCACCCACACCATCAGTGTGTGGTGACTACCACACGGTCAGTGTGTGATGACTACCACCCACACGATCAGTGTGATGACTACCACCCACACGATCAGTGTGTGATGACTACCACCCACACGATCAGTGTGATGACTACCATCCACACGATCAGTGTGGTGACTACCGCCCACACCATCAGTGTGTGATGACTACCACCCACACGATCAGTGTGTGATGACTACCACCCACACGATCAGTGTGTGATGACTACCACCCACACGATCAGTGTGTGATGACTACCACCCACACGATCAGTGTGTGGTGACTACCACCCACACGATCAGTGGGTGATGACTACCACCCACACGATCAGCGTGTGATGACTACTACCCACACAATCAGTGTGTGATGACTACCACCCACACGATCAGTGTGTGATGACTACCACCCACACGATCAGTGTGATGACTACCACCCACACGATCAGTTTGTGATGACTACCCCCACACGATCAGTGTGTGATGACTACCACCCACACGATCAGTGTGTGATGACTACCACCCACATGATCAGTGTGTGATGACTACCACCCGCACGATCAGTGTGTGACGACTACCACCCACACGATCAGTGTGTGATGACTACCACCCACACGATCAGTGTGTGATGACTACCACCCACACGGTCAGTGTGTGGTGACTACCACCCACACGATCAGTGTGTGATGACTACCCCCCACACGATCAGTGTGTGATGACTACCACCCACACGATCAGTGTGATGACTACCACCCACACGATCAGTGTGTGATGACTACCCCCCACACGATCAGTGTGTGATGACTATCACCCACACGATCAGTGTGTGATGAGTACCACCCACATGATCAGTGTGTGATGACTACCACCCTCACGATCAGTGTGTGACGACTACCACCCACACGATCAGTGTGTGATGACTACCACCCACACGATCAGTGTGTGGTGACTACCACCCACACGATCAGTGGGTGATGACTACCACCCACACGATCAGCGTATGATGACTACTACCCACACGATCAGTGTGTGATGACTACCACCCACACGATCAGTGTGTGATGACTACCACCCACACGATCAGTGTGATGACTACCACCCACACGATCAGTTTGTGATGACTACCCCCACACGATCAGTGTGTGATGACTACCACCCACACGATCAGTGTGTGATGACTACCACCCACATGATCAGTGTGTGATGACTACCACCCGCACGATCAGTGTGTGACGACTACCACTCACACGATCAGTGTGTGATGACTACCACCCACACGATCAGTGTGTGATGACTACCACCCACACGATCAGTGTGTGGTGACTACCACCCACACGATCAGTGTGTGATGACTACCCCCCACACGATCAGTGTGTGATGAGTACCACCCACATGATCTGTGTGATGACTACCACCCTCACGATCAGTGTGTGACGACTACCACCCACACGATCAGTGTGTGATGACTACCACCCACACGATCAGTGTGTGATGACTACCACCCACACGATCAGTGTGTGATGACTACCACCCACACGATCAGTGTGTGGTGTCTACCATCCACACGATCAGTGTGTGGTGACTACCACACACACGATCAGTGTGTGGTGTCTACCATCCACACGATCAGTGTGTGGTGACTACTATCCACACGATCAGTGTGTGGTGTCTACCATCCACACGATCAGTGTGTGGTGACTACCATCCACACGATCAGTGTGTGGTGACTACCATCCACACGATCAGTGTGTGGTGACTACCATCCACACGATCAGTGTGTGGTGTCTACCATCCACACGATCAGTGTGTGGTGACTACCATCCACACGATCAGTGTGTGGTGACTACCATCCACACGATCAGTGTGTGGTGACTACCATCCACACGATCAGTGTGTGGTGTCTACCATCCACACGATCAGTGTGTGGTGACTACCATCCACACGATCAGTGTGTGGTGTCTACCATCCACACGATCAGTGTGTGGTGTCTACCATCCACACGATCAGTGTGTGGTGACTACCATCCACACGATCAGTGTGTGGTGACTACCATCCACACGATCAGTGTGTGGTGTCTACCATCCACACGATCAGTGTGTGGTGACTACCACACACACGATCAGTGTGTGGTGTCTACCATCCACACGATCAGTGTGTGGTGACTACCACACACACGATCAGTGTGTGGTGACTACCACCCACACGATCAGTGTGTGGTGACTACCACACACACGATCAGTGTGTGGTGTCTACCATCCACACGATCAGTGTGTGGTGACTACCACACACACGATCAGTGTGTGGTGTCTACCATCCACACGATCAGTGTGTGGTGACTACCACACACACGATCAGTGTGTGGTGTCTACCACCCACACGATCAGTGTGTGATGACTACCACCCACACGATCAGTGTGTGGTGTCTACCATCCACACGATCAGTGTGTGGTGACTACCATACACACGATCAGTGTGATGATTACCACCCACACGATCAGTGTGGTGACTACCACCCACCCGATCAGTGTGATGACTACCACCCACACGATCAGTGTGATGACTACCATCCACACGATCAGTGTGATGACTACCATCCACACGATCAGTGTGGTGACTACTGTCCACATGATCAATGTGTGGTGACTACCACCCACACGATCAGTGTGTGATGACTACCACCCACACGATCAGTGTGGTGACTACCATCCACACGATCAGTGTATGGTGACTGCAACCCACACGATCAGTGTGTGATGACTACCACCTACAAGGTCAGTGTGTGATGACTACCACCCACACGATGAGTGTGTGATGACTACCACCCACACGGTCAGTGTGTGGTGACTACCATCCACACGATCAGTGCGTGGTGGCTATCACCCACACGATCAGTGTGGTGACTACCACCCACACGATCAGTGTGATGACTACCACCCACACGATCAGTGTGATGACTACCATCCACACGATCAGTGTGATGACTGCCATTCACACGATCAGTGTGGTGACTACCATCCACACGATTAGTGTGTGGTGACTACCACCCTCACGATCAGTGTGTGATGACTACCACCCACACGATCAGTGTGGTGACTACCATCCACACGATCAGTGTGTGGTGACTGCAACCCACACGATCAGTGTGTGATGACTACCACCTACAAGGTCAGTGTGTGATGACTACCACCCACACGATCAGTGTGTGATGACTACCACCCACACGATCAATGTGATGACTACCACCCACACGATCAGTGTGTTGTGACTACCACCCACACGATCAGTGTGTGATGACTACCATCCACACGATCAGTGTGTGATGACTACCACCCACACGATTAGTGTGATGACTACCACCCACACGATCAGTGTGATTACCACCTACAGGGTCAGTGTGTGATGACTACCATCTACAGGGTCAGTGTGTGATGACTACCACCTACAGGGTCAGTGTGTGATGACTACCACCTACAGGGTCAGTGTGTAATGAGTACCACCTACAGGGTCAGTGTGTGATGACTACCACCTACAGGGTCAGTGTGTGTTGACTACCACCTACAGGGTCAGTGTGTGATGACTACCACCTACAGGGTCAGTGTGTAATGAGTATCACCTACAGGGTCAGTGTGTGATGACTACCACCTACAGGGTCAGTGTGCGATGACTACCACCTACAGGGCCAGTGTGTGATGACTACCACCTACAGGGTCAGTGTGTGATGACTACCACCTACAGGGTCAGTGTGTGTTGACTACCACCTACAGGGTCAGTGTGTGATGACTACCGCCTACAGGGTCAGTGTGTGATGACTGCCACTTACAGGGCCAGTGTGTGATGACTACCACCTACAGGGTCAGTGTGTGTTGACTACCACCTACAGGGTCAGTGTGTGATGACTACCACCTACAGGGTCAGTGTGTGATGACTACCACCTACAGGGTCAGTGTGTGATGACTACCACCTACAGGGTCAGTGTGATGACTACCACCTACAGGGTCAGTGTGTGATGACTGCCACTTACAGGGCCAGTGTGTGATGACTACCACCTACAGGGTCAGTGTGTGTTGACTACCACCTACAGGGTCAGTGTGTGATGACTACCACCTACAGGGTCAGTGTGTGATGACTACCACCTACAGGGTCAGTGTGTGATGACTACCACCTACAGGGTCAGTGTGTGATGACTACCACCTACAGGGTCAGTGTGATGACTACCACCTACAGGGTCAGTGTGTGATGACAACCACCTACAGGGTTAGTGTGTGATGACTACCACCTACAGGGTCAGTGTGATGACTACCACCTACAGGGTCAGTGTGTGATGACTACCACCTACAGGGCCAGTGTGTGATGACTACCACCTACAGGGTCAGTGTGTTGACTGCCACCTACAGGGTAAGTGTGTGATGACTACCACCTACAGGGTCAGTGTGTTGACTACCACCTACAGGGTCAGTGTGAGATGACTACCGCCTACAGGGTCAGTGTGTGATGACTACCACCTACAGGGTCAGTGTGTTGACTACCACCTACAGGGTCAGTGTGTGATGACTACCACCTACAGGGTCAGTGTGTGTGATGACTACCACCTACAGGGTCAGTGAGTGATGACTACCACCTACAGGGTCAGTGTGTGATGACTACCACCTACAGGGTCGGTGTGTGATGATACATGATTATATACACCTGGAAAATCCTAGAGGGACTAGTACCGAACTTGCACACGAAAATCACTCACTACGAAAGCAAAAGACTTGGCAGACGATGCACCATCCCCCAAATGAAAAGCAGGGGTGTCACTAGCACGTTAAGAGACCATACAATAAGTGTCAGGGGCCCGAGACTGTTCAACTGCCTCCCAGCACACATAAGGGGGATTACCAACAGACCCCTGGGAGTCTTCAAGCTGGCACTGGACAAGCACCTAAAGTCAGTTCCTGATCAGCCGGGCTGTGGCTCGTACGTTGGTTTGCGTGCAGCCAGCAGCAACAGCCTGGTTGATCAGGCGCTGATCCACCAGGAGGCCTGGTCACAGACCGGGCCGCGGGGGCGTTGACCCCCGAAACTCTCTCCAGGTAAACTCCAGGTAAACTACCACCTACAGGGTCAGTGTGTGATGACTACCACCTACAGGGTTAGTGTGTGATGACTACCATCTACAGGGTCAGTGTGTGATGACTACCATCTACAGGGTCAGTGTGTGATGACTACCATCTACAGGGTCAGTGTGTGATGACTACCATCTACAGGGTCAGTGTGTGATGACTACCACCTACAGGGTCAGTGTGTGATGACTACCACCTACAGGGTCAGTGTGTGATGACTACCATCTACAGGGTCAGTGTGTGATGACTACCATCTACAGGGTCAGTGTGTGATGCCTACCACCTACAGGGTCAGTGTGTGATGCCTACCACCTACAGGGTCATTGTGTGATGACTACCACCTACAGGGTCAGTGTGTGATGACTACCACCTACAAGGTCAGTGTGTGATGACTACCACCTACAGGGTCAGTGTGTGATGACTACCACCTACAGGGTCAGTGTGTGATGACTACCACCTACAGGGTCAGTGTGTGATGACTACCGCCTACAGGGTCAGTGTGTGATGACTACCACCTACAGGGTCAGTGTGTTGACTACCACCTACAGGGTCAGTGTGTGATGACTACCACCTACAGGGTCAGTGTGTGATGACTACCACCTACAGGGTCAGTGTGTGATCACTACCATGTGTGATCGTCAACGGCCATACCACGTTGAATACACCGCTTCTCGTCCGATCAGCGAAGTTAAGCAACGTTGGGTTTGGTTAGTACTTGGATGGGTGACCGCCTGGGAACACCAAATGCTGTTGGCATTAAACCTTTGGGTGGCCCCGTGGCCTGGTGACTAAAGCTCCCGCTTCACACACGGAGGGCCCGGGTTCGATTCCCGGCGGGTGGAAACATTCCGACACGTTTCCTTACACCTGTTGTCCTGTTCACCTAGCAGCAAATAGGTACCTGGGTGTTAGTCGACTGGTGTGGGTCGCATCCTGGGGGACAAGATTAAGGACCCCAATGGAAATAAGTTAGACAGTCCTCGGTGACGCACTGACTTTCTTGGGTTATCCTGGGTGGCTAACCCTCCGGGGTTAAAAATCCGAACGAAATCTTATCTTATCTTATCTTACCACCTGCAGGGTCAGTGTGTGATCACTACAGGAAGAGTCTTTACAAAGGTGCTCCTAGTGATCGCTTTGCAACATTGCAAGCTCCTAAAGATGTGTTGATTGCAACACGAAAGGCTGTTTTGCATCTTGTATCGCTTGTTTGCGATTTCTGCATAATCTAGATTATTATTATTATAATCATGTGGGAGCGCTAAACCCTTAGGATTATACAACGCATGTGGGGGGGAGGGTTGGAAGGTATTCAGGCTCAATTCAGGGAACTGGAGCACGGATCCAATTCCCTAGATCAAGAACCCCTCACCAGCGTCAAGGAACCTCCCTTGAGGGGTGCATAATCTAGAGTAAGTAAAGTTGTAGTTATGGTTATATTCACCGTGTGTGTGGTTGTAGTAGTAGTGAGGTAGGGTTGGCAGGCGTGTGTTTGGTAAACATGTCTGCTGGCCATCAGCTGCAGTCTTCCACTATGACGTCCAGCATGCACTAAAAGATGCACTAAAAGATGAAGAAGGTCAAGACAGAGAAAATAATGGCTAATGTCAACGAGTATTTAAAGAGAAGAAACTTGGAGGTACGTTGAAGCTACCTTAGGAGGGCTGAGATGGTGTTTAGCTTGAAACGTTTGTGTCTGACTGATGTGGTTTGTTCACTTACTTTTTGAGTATAATAATAATGGCTATATTGTGATCTTTGTATTAATGTTGTAGCTATCATATTGGCAATACTTTGCCCTCCAAAATGCCTAAAGTGCCATAGTTATCGCAAATTTTGGTTTCACTCACGATGGACATGGGGGCCCTGTGACACCTATGACCAGTTTCGAGGATTGCTTGTAGATTTATTTTAATAGATCTTTATTCTTTGGTAACTTAATGCTTGTCTATAAAGTGTATTGTATTGTTTTAATTGCCAAGAGTGCTGAGTGATCTACACAAAGTGCTATTCAAATTTCAAAACTATTTGCTTTCCACCCTTGCATAAGAGGCAGTCGACATGAAATGCAATAAAATAAATTTTAGAAAAAGGCAGACAACAGGAAGGCAAGATGTGGGCTCAAGAGCTTTGAGCTCATAAACTTACTACAACAAGTCAATTAAGCAATTTGTACATTAACTCGATTAAGCAATTTCTACTAGGTAATTTAGTGCCCAAGGATTGTCATTATCATTATTATCATTATTTTCATTGGGAAACACCTAGGGAATCGTAAATAATCTGATTTATTCCAAGGAAGGACCAAGAATATGGTGCATAGAATGGAACATAATAGGATGAAAGTGATTTTCCAGGCTAGGTGGCATAGGAAGGAAAAGAATATTTTTTTGTATGCTTCTTACAAAGAAGTCATGTGTATCAGGCTAGTGGGAAGAGAAAAGTTATTTTTAAACGACTTAAATAAATAAGTCAGTGTTTTTTTTTTTATTGTTTGAATGTGTAATTTAATTAACAGAACAGTAAAGTCTCCATATAATAGTAATAGGGGAAGCAAGTGGCTGGTAATGACAGTCATAATGCACTGAGAAGAGCTTGCTTTGCTGTGATAGTGACAATAATTGACAACAGGCTTTGACTGTTGTTTACAAATCGGTTGACCCAGTGGATTTTGTTATTTCTGAAGTTTGTTACATAGAGGTCTGATATATGAAAAGTTTAGTGTCTAGTACAGCAGTGTACTTGAATATTTTTCTTTTATCTAATATTTTGGTGCATACTATTACTGACAATTAGATCACATGCTTCACTTAAGTACTATAGTATAAAGAATTGTATGCATAATCTCTTATTCTTTGCTCTCAAATCAAAAACTCATGAACAACTAAACTTTTTTAGGAAATATTAGTAATTGTAGTACAGTACTGTAATATACAGTGATATATCCCATATTCAGAATAATGAGTTCCTGGGGTGACTAAATTATAGAAATTCAACACCTCCACTAACTTAGGTTTTCAGTATGTAAAAATGGCACAGTTTTACTTTCTATCCCACCTCCACTAACCTAAGGTAGTGGAGGTGTTGAATTTCTTTAATTCAGTCACCTCAAGCACTCATTATTCTGAATTTATAAGGCAAATTATTTTATGTATCTATTCTATATACTGTAGTGCATTTTTTTTAAATACAGTTGAAAATGGGCATCCAAAATTGAATAGCATGTACTGTTAAGGTCTTTTGATGCGCTATTCAATTTAGGATGCACTCTTTCAATCACATTTATAAAATATCAGCCTTTACAAAGGAGCGTTTTTTAAGAAAGCTTACTCTATGAAAAAAAATGTACTCTTTTGGCATGTATTTAATTTTTTAGGGGTATTTGAGATCTCCCATGGTATTAATTGCACAATTTATTACAATACAGTATTTTATTTACGTAAAACATGAAAGGAGGATTAAAGGTTTTGTTTTCTTAGCAGAGCCAGCCATCAGGGGGGACAATTTCAGAGCAGCAAGCTGGAGTGTTAGGTCTTGTATCTCCTTCTACACCTAACAGCTTCACCTTCTCCACTACCTCTACTCACCATTCCCATATTGATCATCAGTACGTCAGGTGAGTGCGTTATCATTTACCATAGGATTTTTCTGATTAAAATTGTTACTGTCCAGTCTTATGTCTTATAATTTTCTAATTTGTGTTTGGAAATGTGTACAATTTACTTTCCCAAACATGGTCATTACAATGGATCAGTAATTTCCTTTGCAGTATATTGTGTAATTCTTGAAAGTATTAGTGTAGTTGAATACTTGACATTATATATATTTAGAGTACTGTATTTACCAAATGCAATATGTTTCTACCTAAATTTTCAGTATCAGTTGAACTCCCAAATATATATAAAGTTTTTCTTCTTCTCTTTTCTAGTAAATGTCTACAGGAGAAGGGGTTACTAGCCCATTGCTCCCGGCATTTTAGTCGCCTCATACGACATGCATGGCTTACGGAGGAAAGATTCTTTTCCACTTCCCCATGGACAATAGAAGAAATAAAGAAGAACAAGGGCTATTTAGAAAAAAGAGAAAAACCTAGATGTATGTATGTATGTATGTATGTATGTATGTATGTATGTATGTATATGTATATGTATATGTATATATATATGTATATATATATATATATTTTTTTTTTTATTATCACACCGGCCGATTCCCACCAAGGCAGGGTGGCCCGAAAAAGAAAAACTTTCACCATCATTCACTCCATCACTGTCTTGCCAGAAGGGTGCTTTACACTACAGTTTTTAAACTGCAACATTAACACCCCTCATATATATATATATATATATATATATATATATATATATATATATATATATATATATATATATATATATATATATATATATATATATATATATATATATATATATATATATATATATATGCATGCATGCATGTGCGTGTCTGTGAAGTGTGACCAAAGTGTAAGTAGGAGTAGCAAGATATCCCTGTTATCTAGCGTGTTTATGAGACAGAAAAAGAAACCAGCAATCTTACCATCATGCAAAACAGTTACAGGTTTCTATTTCACAGTCATCTGGCAGGACGGTAGTACTTCCCTGGGTGTTGCAGTTTAAAAACTGTAGTGTAAAGCACCCTTCTGGCAAGACAGTGATGGAGTGAATGATGGTGAAAGTTTTCCTTTTTCAGGCCACTCTGCCTTGGTGGGAATCGGCCAGTGTGTTAATAAAATATATATATATACATGTGTGTATATATATATATATATATATATATATATATATATATATATATATATATATATATATATATATATATATATATATATATATATATATATATATATATATATATATATATATATACATACATACATACATACATACATACATATATTGGTTTAGAAAGACACGTAAGCAAACACTATGACATATTTATTAGAAAACGTTTCGGTCCTGGGACCTTGATCACTTCTAACATACAGAGGTAGAAAGGCATTATATATAGGTGGAGAGTGAGGTGTGACGCACGTGACCTGAGGAATGTCATAAGAACATAAGAATGGAGGAACACTGTAGAAGGCCTACTGGCCCATGCGAGGCAGGTCCTTATCAAAACAACCTCTGCCTATGATGAGGACGGGTAGACGATGAAATCATGTGACTCCTGTGTTGTTGGGTTGGTGGTGCTTAAGTATCATGTATGCCAATGTTTTTGAAATTTTGTAGTTTCCAGTGTTGCGTTCTATAGTGTCGGTGACGACAATTAGTGAGGCTTCTAGGCACCGTCGGCGTCTGAGGTCTGGTTCGGTGAGAACGAGTTGTGCCTCATTCCAGTTCATCAAATGTCCTGTGGAGTCTCTGTGGAGGACACAGGCGTACCTTACATCGTCTCTGTTAGAGGCATTTCGATGCTCATTCAGGCGGACTGCAAGATCTCTGCCTGTCTCGCCTACATATTTCTTGGGACAGAACCCACAGGGGATAGTGTAGACGCCTGCTGTAGAAGTTAGAGGTGTGGGGCTGCATTTCGTAGTGAGGTCTTTGATAGATGATGTGTTTATGGTGGAAACGTTGATGTTACCCATAGCAAGTGCCCGGCGAGTATTCGTGGCAACATCACCACATGGGAGTACTATGAACTGCTTAGGGGGCTGTTCCATGGGCGGTTTGTTGAGAATAGCTTGTGCCTTAGTCTGCAATCTCGGATGAAGAAAGATGGGAACTGAAGACGTGTAAAGGCTTGTGTTATGTAAGTGCATTCTTCTTCTAGGAAACAAGGGCTGGAGATGCGAAGAGCTCTCAAGAAGAAGCCAATGAGGACTCCTCTCTTAGTGCGGGTGTCTTGGTGTTAGAAGTGATCAAGGTCCCAGGACCGAAACGTTTTCTAATAAATATGTCATAGTGTTTGCTTACGTGTCTTTCTAAACCAACTTGTCGGTATTTATTACCAAGGTTTATACCATATATATATATATATATATATATATATATATATATATATATATATATATATATATATATATATATATATATAAATATATATATAAATATAAATATATATATATATATATATATATATATACAGTGGACCCCCGCATAGCGACCTTAATCCGTGCAAGAGGGCTGGCTGTTATGCGAAATGTTCGCTATGTGAATTAATTTTCCCCATAAGAAATAATGGAAATAAAATTAATCCGTGCAAGACACCCAAAAGTATGAAAAAAAAATTTTTTTACCACAAAAAAATGTTAATTTTAGTACACACAAACTGAAAAAGGCATGCACAATTACATGACACTTACTTTTATTGAAGATCTGGTGATGATTGATGGGATGGGAGGAGGGGAGAGAGAGTGTTAGTGTTTAGAAGGGGAATCCCCTTCCATTAAGACTTGAGGAGGCAAGTCCTTTTCTGGGGTTACTTCCCTTCTTCTTTTAATGCCACTAGGACCAGCTTCAGAGTCACTGGACTTCTTTCGCACAACATATCTGTCCATAGTGGCCTGTACCTCTCGTTCCTTTATGATTTGTCTAAAGTGGTTCACAACACTGTCATTGTAACAGTCACCAGCACGGCTTGCAATAGCTGTGTGAGGGTGATTTTCATCAAAAAAGGTTTGCACTTCAAGCCATTTTGCACACATTTCCTTAATCTTTGAAGTAGGCAATTCCTTCAATTTCTCTCTCCCCTCCTTTGAACCAGTTTCCCCAGGTCTGGCCTCTTGCTCTTGAAGTTGATCTATCAGCTCATCAGTGGTTAGTTCTTCATTGTCCTCCTCCACCAACTCTTCCACATCCTCCCCACTAACCTCCAACCCCAAGGACTTCCCCAATGCCACAATTGATTCCTCAACTGGTATACTCCTCTCAGGGTTAGCCTCAAACCCTTCAAAATCCCTTTTGTCTACACATTCTGGCCACAGTTTCTTCCAAGCAGAGTTCAAGGTTCTCTTAGTCACTCCCTCCCAAGCCTTACCTATAAGGTTTACACAATTGAGGATATTAAAGTGATCCTTCCAAAACTCTTTTAGAGTCAATCGAGTGTCTGTGGTCACTTCAAAGCACTTTTGAAACAGAGCTTTTGTGTACAGTTTCTTGAAGTTGGAAATGACCTGCTGGTCCATGGGCTGCAGGAGAGGAGTGGTATTAGGAGGCAAAAACTTGACCTTAATGAAGCTCATGTCCCCATAAAGTCGCTCTGCCACGTCTGTAGGATGACCAGGGGCATTGTCTAACACCAGGAGGCACTTAAGTTCTAATTTCTTTTCAGTTAGGTAATCTTTCACATTGGGGGCAAATGCATGGTGTAACCAGTTATAGAAAAATTCCCTAGTGACCCATGCCTTACTGTTTGCCCTCCACAGCACACACAAATTATCCTTGAGGACATTCTTTTGCCTGAACGCTCTGGGAGTTTCAGAGTGATACACTAATAAAGGCTTAACTTTGCAATCACCACTAGCATTGGCACACATCAACAAAGTAAGCCTGTCTTTCATAGGCTTATGTCCTGGGAGTGCCTTTTCCTCCTGAGTAATGTAGGTCCTGCTTGGCATTTTCTTCCAGAACAGGCCTGTTTCATCACAATTAAACACTTGTTCAGGTTTCAGTCCTTCAGTTTCTATGTACTCCTTGAATTCATGCACATATTTTTCAGCCGCTTTGTGGTCCGAACTGGCAGCCTCACCATGCCGTATCACACTATGTATGCCACTACGCTTCTTAAATCTCTCAAACCAACCTTTGCTGGCCTTAAATTCACTCACATCATCACTAGTTGCAGGCATTTTTTTAATTAAATCCTCATGCAACTTCCTAGCCTTTTCACATATGATCGCTTGAGAGACGCTATCTCCTGCTAGCTGTTTTTCATTTATCCACACCAATAAGAGTCTCTCAACATCTTCCATCACTTGTGATCTTTGTTTCGAAAACACAGTTAAACCTTTGGCAACAACAGCTTCCTTGATTGCCGTTTTCTTGCCCACAATAGAAGAGATGGTTGATTTGGGTTTCTTGTACAACCTGACCAGGTCGGTGATACGCACTCCACTTTCATACTTATCAATGATCTCTTTCTTCATTTCAATGGGAATTCTAACCCTTATTGCTGTAGGGTTGGAACTAGAAGCTTTCTTGGGGCCCATGGTCACTTATTTTCCAGAAACAGCACCGAAAACACTGTAATAATACGAAATATTCCGATTGTATGCTTGAATGTTACCGCGGAGGCTGGCTGGTAAACAATGGCACAGGCGGCACATGTGAGGCTGGCTGAGGGCGCACATTGGACGCGTCTCGGACGAAGGCCGCTGAGCGGGTTTTTGTCCACTATGCGGGGCAAAATTTTAGCGAACAAAGCGTCCGCTATGCGGATTGTCCGCTATGCAAGGTGTCCGTTATGCGGGGGTCCACTGTATATATATATATATATATATATATATATATATATACATATATATATATATACATATATATATATACATATATATATATATATATATATATATATATATATATATATATATATATATAATATATATTATATATATATGTATACATACATATATATATATACATATATATATACATATATATATATACATATATATATATACATATATATATATATATATACATATATATATACATACATATATACATACATACATACATACATACATACATACATACATACATACCATCCGACTTACGACCTGCTCGACTTACGACAACTCGACTTACGACCATGTTTTTTATGCCAAATTTCTGGGAAATAAACAACTATTTGTGTTGTACAAAGTGTTTATCCTAAACCTTACAGTATAAAATACAGTACTAACAGCGTCTGTTTGTCTCACAAAATAACTCCACAGTCGTCTGTTTGTCTCACAAAATAACTGTCCACAATCGTCTGTTTGTCTCACAAAATAACTCCACAGTTGTCTGTTTCTGTCTCACAAAATAACTCCACAGTCGTCTGTTTCTGTCTCACAAAATAACTCCACAGTTGTCTGTTTCTGTCTCACAAAATAACTGTCCACAGTCGTCTGTTTCTGTCTCACAAAATAACTGTCCACAGTCATCTGTTTCTGTCTCACAAAATAACTGTCCACAGTCCTCTGTACATCCTGGCAAGCTCAACAAGTCTCACTCCAATCTCATACTTCTGTATTATTTCCTTCTTCACATCTATGGTGTTTCTCACTTTCTTTACCACAGGGGTACCGCTAGCAAGTTTCTTTGGGCCCATGGCAGCTTATTTCACAGCCCCACAAGCACTAAACACAAATAATCGTAAAATGTGTGAATGAGATCGCAGGTTAAGTGTTCACTCAAGCATAAACAAACTTAGACTGCTCACTGCGTGGACGCGGAGAGAGCGGGCCAGTGGACAGGTCCCATACCCGGCAGTCCGAAAATAGGGGCGTGTTCGATAATAGGGACACAGTTTATCCGAAAAAATGGTCTTATTTTCGAAATGTTCGATATGTGATAGGTTCGATTTTTGAGGTTCCACTGTATTATATATATATATATATATATATATATATATATATATATATATATATATATATATATATATATGTATAATATATATTTATATATGTATAATATATATATACGTATAATATATATATATGTATAATATATATATATATATATATATATATATATATATATATTATATATATATATATATTATATATATATATATATTATATATATATATATTATATATATATATATATATATATATATATATATATATAATATATATCTTTCTTTCTTTCTTTCAACACACCAGCCGTATCCCACCAAGGCGGGGTGGCCCAAAAGGAAAAACGGAAGTTTCTCCTTTTACATTTAGTAATATATACAGGAGAAGGGGTTACTAGCCCCTTGCTCCCGGCATTTTAGTCGCCTCTTACAACACGCATGGCTTACGGTGGAAGAATTCTGTTCCACTTCCCCATGGAGAATATATATATTTTTTTTATTATTTTTTTATTATCACACCGGCCGATTCCCACCAAGGCAGGGTGGCCCGAAAAAGAAAAACTTTCACCATCATTCACTCCATCACTGTCTTGCCAGAAGGGTGCTTTACACTACAGTTTTTAAACTGCAACATTAACACCCCTCCTTCAGAGTGCAGGCACTGTACTTCCCATCTCCAGGACTCAAGTCCGGCCTGCCGGTTTCCCTGAATCCCTTCATAAATGTTACTTAGCTCACACTCCAACAGCACGTCAAGTATTAAAAACCATTTGTCTCCATTCACTCCTATCAAACACGCTCACGCATGCCTGCTGGAAGTCCAAGCCCCTCGCACACAAAACCTCCTTTACCCCCTCCCTCCAACCCTTCCTAGGCCGACCCCTACCCCGCCTTCCTTCCACTACAGACTGATACACTCTTGAAGTCATTCTGTTTCGCTCCATTCTCTCTACATGTCCGAACCACCTCAACAACCCTTCCTCAGCCCTCTGGACAACAGTTTTGGTAATCCCGCACCTCCTCCTAACTTCCAAACTACGAATTCTCTGCATTATATTCACACCACACATTGCCCTCAGACATGACATCTCCACTGCCTCCAGCCTTCTCCTCGCTGCAACATTCATCACCCACGCTTCACACCCATACAAGAGCGTTGGTAAAACTATACTCTCATACATTCCCCTCTTTGCCTCCAAGGACAAAGTTCTTTGTCTCCACAGACTCCTAAGTGCACCACTCACTCTTTTTCCCTCATCAATTCTATGATTCACCTCATCTTTCATAGACCCATCCGCTGACACGTCCACTCCCAAATATCTGAATACGTTCACCTCCTCCATACTCTCTCCCTCCAATCTGATATTCAATCTTTCATCACCTAATCTTTTTGTTATCCTCATAACCTTACTCTTTCCTGTATTCACCTTTAATTTTCTTCTTTTGCACACCCTACCAAATTCATCCACCAATCTCTGCAACTTCTCTTCAGAATCTCCCAAGAGCACAGTGTCATCAGCAAAGAGCAGCTGTGACAACTCCCACTTTGTGTGTGATTCTTTATCTTTTAACTCCACGCCTCTTGCCAAGACCCTCGCATTTACTTCTCTTACAACCCCATCTATAAATATATTAAACAACCACGGTGACATCACACATCCTTGTCTAAGGCCTACTTTTACTGTATATATACAGTGGACCCCCGCATAGCGATATTAATCCGTGCAAGAGAGCTCATTGTTATGCGAAATTATCGTTATGCAAATGAATTTTCCCCATAAGAAATAATGGAAATCAAATTAATCCGTGCAAGACACCCAAAAGTATGAAAAAAAAATTTTACCACATGAAATATACATTTTCCTACACACAAAGAGAAGGATACATGCACAATAGTAGAGTAGTACATGCACAATATATATTGTGCATGTACTACTCTACTAAATGAAGAATAAATGACACTTACCTTTATTGAAGATGCAGCAATGACTGATGAGACACTGTGTCCTGGGAGTGCCTTTTCCTCCTGAGTACTGTAGGTCCAGTTTGGCATTTTCTTCCAGAACAGGCCTTATCACACTGTGTATGCCACTACGATTCTTAAATCTCTCAAACCAACCTTTGCTGGCTTTAAATTCACCAATATGAGCACTAGTTCCAGGCATTTTTCCCTGTTCACCTGGGCGTTAGTAGACTGGTGTGGGTTGCATCCTTGGAGACAAGATTAAGGACCCCAATGGAAATAAGTTAGACAGTCTTCGATGACACTGACTTTTTTGGGTTATCCTGGGTGGCAAATCCTCTGGGGTTAATTGTTTCTTGGTATTCTCAATAAGCCACACCAACAACGGTGCTACAGCAGCAGCAGCAGCAGCAGCTGACAGTGCTACAGCAGCAGCAGACGATGCTACAGCAGCAGCAGATGATGCTACAGCAGCAGCAGACGGTACTACAGCAGCAGCAGCAGCTGACGGTGGTACAGCAGCAGCAGCAGCTGACAGTGCTACAGCAGCAGCAGACGATGCTACAGCAGCAGCAGACGATGCTACAGCAGCAGCAGACGGTACTACAGCAGCAGCAGACAGTACTACAACAGCAGCAGCAGCAGCTGACGGTGGTACAACAGCAGCAGCAGCTGACAGTGCTACAGCAGCAGCAGACGATGCTACAGCAGCAGCAGACGGTACTACAGCAGCAGCAGCAGCTGACGGTGGTACAGCAGCAGCAGCAGCTGTACCACCAATAGTAGCAATGGTTGATTGGGGTTTATTATACAACCTGGCCAGCTCGGAGACACGCACTCCACTTTCATACTTATCAATGATCCTTTTCTTCATCTCTATAGTAATTCTCACCCTTATTGCTGTAGGGTTGGCACTAGAAGCTTACTTGGGGCCCATGGTCACTTATTTTGCAGATAAAATCACCAAAAACACTGTAATAATACGAAATGTTCCGATTGTATGCTTGGATGTTACTGCGGAGGCTGGCTGGTAAACAATGCCACCGGCGGAACATGTGAGGCTGGCTAAGGGCGCACATTAGACACGTCTCGGACGAACAGCGTTGAGTGGGTTTTTTAGCGGTATGCGAGGCAAAATCTTGGCGATAAAATGTAGCGGTATGCGGATTTAACGTTATGCAAGGCCAACGGTATGCGGGGGTCCACTGTATGTATACATATATATATATATATATATATATATATATATATATATATACAGTGGACCCCCGGTTTACGATATTATTTCATTCCAGAAGTATGTTCAGGTGCCAGTACTGAACAAATTTGTTCCCATAAGGAATATTGTAAATTAGATTAGTCCATTTCAGACCCCCAAACATACATGTACCAATGGACTTACATAAATACACTTACATAATTGGTTACATTGGTAGCTGATCGTAAAGCAGGGGTCCACTGTATATATATACACGTACTGTTTTTTTTTTTTTTCAACAAGTCGGCCGTCTCCCACCGAGGCAGGGTGACCCAAAAAAGAAAGAAAATCCCCAAAAAGAAAAATACTTTCATCATCATTCAACACTTTCACCACACTCACACATTATTACTGTTTTTGCAGAGGTGCTCAGAATACAACAGTTTAGAAGCATATACGTGTAAAGATACACAACATATCCCTCCAAACTGCCAATATACTGTGTATATATATATATATATATATATATATATATATATATATATATATATATATATATATATATATATATATATATATATATATATATATATATATATATACAGTGGACCCCCGGTTAACGATATTTTTTCACTCCAGAAGTATGTTCAGGTGCCAGTACTGACCGAATTTGTTTCCATAAGAAATATTGTGAAGTAGATTAGTCCATTTCAGACCCCCAAACATACACGTACAAACGCACTTACATAAATACACTTACATAATTGGTCGCATTCGGAGGTAATCGTTATGCGGGGGTCCACTGTATATATATATATATATATATATATATATATATATATATATATATATATATATATATATATATATATATATATATATATATATATATATATATTTTTATTATTTTTTTTTTTTTTTTTCAACAAGTCCGCCGTCTCCCACCGAGGCAGGGTGACCCAAAAAAGAAAGAAAATCCCCAAAAAGAAAATACTTTCATCATCATTCAACACTTTCACCACACTCGCACATTATCACTGTTTTTGCAGAGGTGCTCAGAATACAACAGTCTAGAAGCATAAACATATAAAGATACACAACATATCCCTCCAAACTGCCAATATCCCAAACCCCTCCTTTAAAGTGCAGGCATTGTACTTCCCATTTCCAGGACTCAAGTCCGACTATATGAAAATAACCGGTTTCCCTGAATCCCTTCACTAAATATTACCCTGCTCACACTCCAACAGATCGTCAGGTCCCAAGTACCATTCGTCTCCATTCACTCCTATCTAACACGCTCACGCACGCTTGCTGGAAGTCCAAGCCCCTTACCCACAAAACCTCCTTTACCCCCTCTCTCCAACCCTTTCGAGGACGACCCCTACCCCGCCTTCCTTCCCCTATAGATTTATATGCTTTCCATGTCATTCTACTGTGATCCATTCTCTCTAAATGACCAAACCACCTCAACAACCCCTCTTCTGCCCTCTGACTAATACTTTTATTAACTCCACACCTTCTCCTAATTTCCACACTCCGAATTTTCTGCATAATATTTACACCACACATTGCCCTTAAACAGGACATCTCCGCTGCCTCCAACCGTCTCCTCGCTGCTGCATTTACCACCCAAGCTTCACACCCATATAAGAGTGTTGGTACTACTATACTTTCATACATTCCCTTCTTTGCCTCCATAGATAACGTTTTTTGACTCCACATATACCTCAACGCACCACTCACCTTTTTTCCCTCATCAATTCTATGATTAACCTCATCCTTCATAAATCCATCCGCCGACACGTCAACTCCCAAGTATCTGAAAACATTCACTTCTTCCATACTCCTCCTCCCCAATTTGATATCCAATTTTTCTTTATCTAAATCATTTGACACCCTCATCACCTTACTCTTTTCTATGTTCACTTTCAACTTTCTACCTTTACACACATTCCCAAACTCATCCACTAACCTTTGCAATTTTTCTTTAGAATCTCCCATAAGCACAGTATCATCAGCAAAAAGTAACTGTGTCAATTCCCATTTTGAATTTGATTCCCCATAATTTAATCCCACCCCTCTCCCAAACACCCTAGCATTTACTTCCTTTACAACCCCATCTATAAATATATTAAACAACCATGGTGACATTACACATCCCTGTCTAAGACCTACTTTTACCGGGAAGTAGTCTCCCTCTCTTCTACACACCCTAACCTGAGCCTCACTATCCTCATAAAAACTCTTTACAGCATTTAATAACTTACCACCTATTCCATATACTTGCAACATCTGCCACATTGCTCCTCTATCCACTCTATCATATGCCTTTTCTAAATCCATAAATGCAATAAAAACTTCCCTATCTTTATCTAAATACTGTTCACATATATGCTTCAATGTAAACACCTGATCTACACATCCCCTACCCACTCTAAAACCTCCTTGCTCATCCGCAATCCTACATTCTGTCTTACCTCTAATTCTTTCAATTATAACCCTACCGTACACTTTTCCTGGTATACTCAGTAAGCTTATTCCTCTATAATTTTTACAGTCTCTTTTGTCCCCTTTCCCTTTATATAAAGGGACTATACATGCTCTCTGCCAATCCCTAGGTACCTTCCCCTCTTTCATACATTTATTAAACAAAAGTACCAACCACTCCAACACTATATCCCCCCCTGCTTTTAACATTTCTGTCATGATCCCATCAGTTCCAGCTGCTTTACCCCCTTTCATTTTACGTAATGCCTCACGTACCTCCCCCACACTTACATTCTGCTCTTCTTCACTCCTAAAAGATGGTATACCTCCCTGACCAGTGCATGAAATTACTGCCTCTGTTTCTTCCTTAACATTTAAAAGTTCCTCAAAATATTCTCGCCATCTACCCAATACCTCCATCTCCCCATCTACTAACTCCCCTACTCTGTTTTTAACTGACAAATCCATATTTTCCCTAGGCTTTCTTAACTTGTTTAACTCACTCCAAAATTTTTTCTTATTTTCATTAAAATTTCTTGACAGTGCCTCTCCCACTCTATCATCTGCTCTCCTTTTGCACTCTCTCACCACTCTCTTTACCTTTCTTTTACTCTCCATATACTCTGCTCTTCTTATAACACTTCTGCTTTGTAAAAACCTCTCATAAGCTACCTTTTTCTCTTTTATCACACCCTTTACTTCATCATTCCACCAATCACTCCTCTTTCCTCCTGCCCCCACCCTCCTATAACCACAAACTTCTGCCCCACATTCTAATACTGCATTTTTAAAACTATTCCAACCCTCTTCAACCCCCCCACTACTCATCTTTGCACTAGCCCACCTTTCTGCCAATAGTCGCTTATATCTCACCCGAACTTCCTCCTCCCTTAGTTTATACACTTTCACCTCCCTCTTACTTGTTGTTGCCACCTTCCTCTTTTCCCATCTACCTCTTACTCTAACTGTAGCTACAACTAAATAATGATCCGATATATCAGTTGCCCCTCTATAAACATGTACATCCTGGAGCCTACCCATCAACCTTTTATCCACCAATACATAATCTAATAAACTACTTTCATTACGTGCTACATCATACCTTGTATATTTATTTATCCTCTTTTTCATAAAATATGTATTACTTATTACCAAATTTCTTTCTACACATAGCTCAATTAAAGGCTCCCCATTTACATTTACCCCTGGCACCCCAAATTTACCTACTACTCCCTCCATAACATTTTTACCCACTTTAGCATTAAAATCCCCAACCACCATTACTCTCACACTTGATTCAAAACTCCCCACGCATTCACTCAACATTTCCCAAAATCTCTCTCTCTCCTCTACACTTCTCTCTTCTCCAGGTGCATACACGCTTATTATAACCCACTTTTCACATCCAATCTTTATTTTACTCCACATAATCCTTGAATTAATACATTTATAGTCCCTCTTTTCCTGCCATAGCTTATCCTTCAACATTATTGCTACTCCTTCTTTAGCTCTAACTCTATTTGAAACCCCTGACCTAATCCCATTTATTCCTCTCCACTGAAACTCTCCCACCCCCTTCAGCTTTGTTTCACTTAAAGCCAGGACATCCAGCTTCTTCTCATTCATAACATCCACAATCATCTCTTTCTTATCATCTGCACAACATCCACGCACATTCAGACTTCCCACTTTGACAATTTTCTTCTTCTTATTCTTTTTAGTAATCTTTACAGGAAAAGGGGTTACTAGCCCATTGTTCCCGGCATTTTAGTTGACTTTTACAACACGCATGGCTTACGGAGGAAAGATTCTTATTCCACTTCCCCATGGATATAAAAGGAAAATTAATAAGACCAAGAACTATTAAGATAAAATCAAAGAAAACTCAGATGAGTGTGTATAAATAAATGTGTACATGTATGTGTAGTGTGACCTAAGTGTAAGTAGAAGTAGCAAGACATGCCTGTAATCTTGCATATTTATGAGACAGACAAAAGACATCAGCAATCCTACCATCATGTAAAACAATCACAGGCTTCGTTTTACACTCACTTGGCAGGACGGTAGTACCTCCCTGGGTGGTTGCTGTCTACCAACCTACTACCTAAAAATATATATAAATATATATATATATATATATATATATATATATGTATATATATGTATATGTATATGTATATGTATATATATATATATATATATATATATATATATATATATATATATATATATATATATATATATATATATATATATATATATATATATATATTTCAACAAGTCGGTCATCTCCCACCGAGGCAGGGTGACCCAAAAAAAGAAAGAAAATCCCCAAAAAGAAAATACTTTCATCATCATTCAACACTTTCACCACACTCACACATTATCACTGCTTTTGCAGAGGTGCTCAGAATACAACAGCTTAGAAGCATATACGTATAAAGATACACAACATATCCCTCCAAACTGCCAATATCCCAAACCCCTCCTTTAAAGTGCAGGCATTGTACTTCCCATTTCCAGGACTCAAGTCCGACTATATGAAAATAACTGGTTTCCCTGAATCCCTTCACTAAATATTACCCTGCTCACACTCCAACAGATCGTCAGGTCCCAAGTATCATTCATCTCCATTCACTCCTATCTAACACGCTCATGCACGCTTGCTGGAAGCCCAAGCCCCTCGCCCACAAAACCTCCTTTACCCCCTCTCTCCAACCCTTTCGAGGACGACCCCTACCCCTCTTTCCTTCCCCTATAGATTTATATGCTTTCCATGTCATTCTACTTTGATCCATTCTCTCTAAATGACCAAACCACCTCAACAACCCCTCTTCTGCCCTCTGACTAATGCTTTTATTAACTCCACACCTTCTCCTAATTTCCACACTCCGAATTTTCTGCATAATATTTACACCACACATTGCCCTTAGACAGGACATCTCCACTGCCTCCAACCGTCTCCTCGCTGCTGCATTTACCACCCAAGCTTCACATCCATATAAGAGTGTTGGTACTACTATACTTTCATACATTCCCTTCTTTGCCTCCATAGATAACGTTTTTTGACTCCACATATACCTCAACGCACCACTCACCTTTTTTCCCTCATCAATTCTATGATTAACCTCATCCTTCATAAATCCATCCGCCGACACGTCAACTCCCAAGTATCTGAAAACATTCACTTCTTCCATACTCCTCCTCCCCAATTTGATATCCAATTTTTCTTTATCTAAATCATTTGATACCCTCATCACCTTACTCTTTTCTATGTTCACTTTCAACTTTCTACCTTTACACACATTCTCAAACTCATCCACTAACCTTTGCAATTTTTCTTTAGAATCTCCCATAAGCACAGTATCATCTGCAAAAAGTAACTGTGTCAATTTCCATTTTGAATTTGATTCCCCATAATTTAATCCCACCCCTCTCCCGAACACCCTAGCATTTACTTCTTTTACAACCCCATCTATAAATATATTAAACAACCATGGTGACATTACACATCCCTGTCTAAGACCTACTTTTACCGGGAAGTATTCTCCCTCTCTTCTACACACCCTAACCTGAGCCTCACTATCCTCATAAAAGCTCTTTACAGCATTTAGTAACTTACCACCTATTCCATAAACTTGCAACATCTGCCACATTGCTCCTCTATCCACTCTATCATATGCCTTTTCTAAATCCATAAATGCAATAAAAACTTCCCTACCTTTATCTAAATACTGTTCACATATATGCTTCAATGTAAACACTTGATCTACACATCCCCTACCCACTCTGAAGCCTCCTTGCTCATCTGCAATTCTACATTCTGTCTTACCTCTAATTCTTTCAATTATAACTCTACCGTATACTTTTCCTGGTATACTCAGTAAACTTATTCCTCTATAATTTTTACAATCTCTTTTGTCCCCTTTCCCTTTATATAAAGGGACTATACATGCTCTCTGCCAATCCCTAGGTACCTTCCCCTCTTTCATACATTTATTAAACAAAAGTACCAACCACTCCAACACTATATCACCCCCTGCTTTTAACATTTCTGTCATGATCCCATCAGTTCCAGCTGCTTTACCCCCTTTCATTCTACGTAATGCCTCACGTACCTCCACCACACTTACATTCTGCTCTTCTTCACTCCTAAAAGATGGTATACCTCCCTGGCCAGTGCATGAAATTACCGCCTCCCTTTCTTCCTCAACATTTAAAAGTTCCTCAAAATATTCTCGCCATCTACCTAATACCTCCCTCTCCCCATCTACTAACTCCCCTACTCTGTTTTTAACGGACAAATCCATACTTTCCCTAGGCTTTCTTAACTTGTTTAACTCACTCCAAAATTTTTTCTTATTTTCATTAAAATTTCTTGACAGTGCCTCTCCCACTCTTTCATCTGCTCTCCTTTTGCACTCTCTCACCACTCTCTTCACCTTTCTTTTACTCTCCATATACTCTGCTCTTCTTATAACACTTCTGCTTTGTAAAAACCTCTCGTAAGCTACCTTTTTCTCTTTTATCACACCCTTTACTTCATCATTCCACCAATCACTCCTCTTTCCTCCTGCCCCCACCCTCCTATAACCACAAACTTCTGCCCCACATTCTAATACTGCATTTTTAAAACTATTCCAACCCTCTTCAACCCCCCCACTACTCATCTTTGCACTAGCCCACCTTTCTGCCAATAGTCGCTTATATCTCGCCCGAACTTCCTCCTCCCTTAGTTTATACACTTTCACCTCCCTCTTACTTGTTGTTGCCACCTTCCTCTTTTCCCATCTACCTCTTACTCTAACTGTAGCTACAACTAAATAATCATCTGATATATCAGTTGCCCCTCTATAAACATGTACATCCTGGAGCCTACCCATCAACCTTTTATCCACCAATACATAATCTAACAAACTACTTTCATTACGTGCTACATCATACCTTGTATATTTATTTATCCTCTTTTTCGTAAAATATGTATTACTTATTACCAAATTTCTTTTTACACATAGCTCAATTAAAGGCTCCCCATTTACATTTACCCCTGGCACCCCAAATTTACCTACTACTCCCTCCATATATATATATATATATATATATATATATATACGTATATATATATACGTATATATATATACGTATATATATATATCAAAGGCTATACAGTGGACCCCCGAGTTTCATGATTAATCCGTTCCAGAGAGCCTGCCGAAAGTCAAAATTGCCAAATGACGAAACCATTTTCCCCATAAGAAATAATGGAAATAAAATTTATCTGTTCCAGACACCCAAAAATATTAAAATAAAATATTTTTTTCAAATTAAATAAAGATTTACATACTGAAAACAATGAGAAATCAAGTACATGCATATAAAAGATAATAATAACATTACACTTACTTTTACTGAAGACTTCTGGGTGAATGGAAGACGGGATAGGAGGAAGGTGTACACTATTGTTTGGAAGGAGAATCTCCTCCTATTACGACTTTAGGTATGAAGTCCTTATCTGGGGTTACTTCCCTTCTTTGTTTTTTAAAGACACCTGCACTGGGAACAACTTGAGAGTCACTGGAACCCTGTAGCACAAAATATCTGTCCAGAGAGCTCTGTTTCTGGCATTTCTTTAAGATTTGTCTGAAGTGGGACACAACACTGTCATTGTACATGTTGCCAATACAGCCTGCAAGAGCTTTGTTAGGGTGAAGTTCATCCATAAATGTTTGCACTTCAGTCCACTTTGCACAAATGTCCTTAATCTTTGCAACAACAGCACACTTTATTTCCTTTCCTTTCACCACGATCGAAGTGATGATTGAATGGGGTTTGCCATACATCCTGGCAAGCTCTGTAACATGCACTCCACTCTCATATTTTTCAATGATTTCCTTCTTGAATTCGATTGTGTTCCTCACTTTCTTTACCAAAGGGTTTGCACTAGCTTTCCTTGGGCCCATGGTGACTTATTTAGCAGTTGCAATCACAAAAAACAATGGATTATTACGTATGAACCCGCGGGGTGATGGTCATGTGTTGGTAAACAGTGGCACACTGAGCGTGAATGGCGTGGGAGACTGGCTTTGTGTGCACGGTAACAGGCGGACAGGTACCAGACGGTCACCGAATCACGAGTCTAATCATGAACTGTGAGGCCAAATTTTGCCGAAAAAACTTGCCGAAAGTTGGATTTCACGAAAGTCGATGCTGCCGAAACTCGAGGGTCCACTGTATATCTTTGTATGGTGCTCTAATATAGTTAATGTTCATATTCATAAGAAACAGTGTCCAGACAGATGTTGGAAAGCCATTGATCACATTTTATGCACCAAGGTTCTGCCCCCACCATAAAAAGTAACCTCCAGAACCTTAAGTTTAATCAAGGCTATTCTCAAGATGCCCTTCAGTAAACATCTTGTGCAGTATAATCGAATCTCTGAATTACAGCTTTGGGGGATCAACTGTACAATACTACATTGTATGTTATTTCATTTGCAACTTTCGGTAGTGGTTTCTGTCTGTGTATACTGTATCTTTTATGCTAAATTTTTCTCAGATGGTTTACACTAACATATCAATCTGTTTTGTTAAGGCTTAAGTCATGGATGATGGAGGCAAGTGAACCCTGTCGATCAGAGTTGTCACAAGTGCTGTTTCCTCTATTCATTCATCTTTACCTGGAGCTGGTGGCTGGCACAGGGCGGCAAGCAGCTAAGAAGTTTTTTGTAAAGCACTACCAGGTTAGATTGCTTCTATCCACTGGGTTTTAAATCTGAGTATCATGAATCTTAAATATTTTGCTCATTTATAAATCTAATGGTGGCATGTTTTTGAGAACATATCTCTTATTGTCCTTACCACAAAAAATTTGATATGGTTTTAACCTCAACATTCGTCACGTACATTTTTTCCCCCTTACACTACATCATTTGTCTCCTTCTAAAGTAGCGACACACACAAAAAAACACATTCACCATTATTCATTCAGTAGTTTTCTTACCAGTAGTAAGTGGATAACACAGTTCAAGTGACCACCTGAATTGCAACATCCCCATCCCTCCTCCAGAGTGCAGGCACTATTTCCCACTGCCAGGACTCAGAGCAGACAGACAATATATACATATTGTGAGCAGCTCCTAGTTGTTTTGCAACACTGATTAACTAGTCATCCAAAATACCTAGAACTTACTACATGGAGGTGGCTGGCTTACCAGTCGTGCATGAGCGTGTTAGGAGTGAATGGAGATGAATGATACTTGGGACCTGACGATCTGTTGGAGTGTGAGCAGGGTAATATTTAGTGAAGGGATTCAGGGAAACCGGTTATTTTCATATAGTTGGACTTGAGTCCTGGAAATGGGAAGTACAATGCCTGCACTTTAAAGGAGGGGTTTGGGATATTGGCAGTTTGGAGGGATATGTTGTGTATCTTTATACGTATATGCTTCTAAACTGTTGTATTCTGATGACACCAAAATAGGCCGTCGAATTCATTCTGACGAGGACATTCGAGCACTCCAGGAAGATTTGAATAGACTGATGCAGTGGTCGGAGAAGTGGCAGATGCAGTTTAATATAGACAAATGCAAAGTTCTAAATGTTGGACAGGACAATAACCATGCCACATATAAACTAAATAATGTAGATCTTAATATTACGGATTGCGAAAAAGATTTAGGAGTTCTGGTTAGCAGTAATCTGAAACCAAGACAACAGTGCATAAGTGTTCGCAATAAAGCTAATAGAATCCTTGGCTTCATATCAAGAAGCATAAATAATAGGAGTCCTCAGGTTGTTCTTCAACTCTATACATCCTTGGTTAGGCCTCATTTAGATTATGCTGCACAGTTTTGGTCACCGTATTACAGAATGGATATAAATTCTCTGGAAAATGTACAAAGGAGGATGACAAAGTTGATCCCATGTATCAGAAACCTTCCCTATGAGGATAGACTAAGGGCCCTGAATCTGCACTCTCTAGAAAGACGTAGAATTAGGGGGGATATGATTGAGGTGTATAAATGGAAGACAGGAATAAATAAAGGGGATGTAAATAGTGTGCTGAAAATATCTAGCCTAGACAGGACTCGCAGCAATGGTTTTAAGTTGGAAAAATTCAGATTCAGGAAGGATATAGGAAAGTACTGGTTTGGTAATAGAGTTGTGGATGAGTGGAACAAACTCCCGAGTACAGTTATAGAGGCCAGAACGTTGTGTAGCTTTAAAAATAGGTTGGATAAATACATGAGTGGATGTGGGTGGGTGTGAGTTGGACCTGATAGCTTGTGCTACCAGGTCGGTTGCCGTGTTCCTCCTTTAAGTCAATGTGACCTGACCTGACTAGGTTGGGTGCATTGGCTTAAGCCGGTAGGAGATTTGGACCTGCCTCGCATGGGCCAGTAGGCCTGTTGCAGTGTTCCTTCGTTCTTATGTTCTTATGTTCTGCAAAAGCAGTGATAATGTGTGAGTGTGGTGAAAGTGTTGAATGATGATGAAAGTATTTTCTTTTTAGGGATTTTCTTTCTTTTTTGTGTCACCCTGCCTCGGTGGGAGACGGCCGACTTGTTAATAAAAAAACAACAACTAGAAATCAATACAGTAGTGGATAAATGTGCCATATTATATATAGTACTAAGAATCTGGTATTCAAAAATGTTTAAACTTCTTATTTTTCAGCACTTCAATTAAAATTGGAAAAGTTCAGAAAGATAGAGGTTCTTACATGCAGTGTAGTTCTTTGTTTTGCTGCATCACATGAGAGTGCAAGATCTTTGCGATTCTCACTTTTGTGTTGTAAAGAAGTCCTGCATTTTGCTGTCCATATTTTCAGGTGTTAGGGTGTGTAGAAGAGAGGGAGAATACTTCCCAGTAAAAGTAGGTCTTAGACAGGGATGTGTAATGTCACCATGGTTGTTTAATATATTTATAGATGGGGTTGTAAAAGAAGTAAATGCTAGGGTGTTCGAGAGAGGGGTGGAATTAAATTATGGTGAATCAAATTCAAACTGGGAATTGACACAGTTACTTTTTGCTGATGATACTGTGCTTATGGGAGATTCTAAAGAAAAATTGCAAAGGTTAGTGGATGAGTTTGAGAATGTGTGTAAAGGTAGAAAGTTGAAAGTGAACATAGAAAAGAGTAAGGTGATGAGGGTATCAAATGATTTAGATAAAGAAAAATTGGATATCAAATTGGGGAGGAGGAGTATGGAAGAAGTGAATGTTTTCAGATACTTGGGAGTTGACGTGTCGGCGGATGGATTTATGAAGGATGAGGTTAATCATAGAATTGATGAGGGAAAAAAGGTGAGTGGTGCGTTGAGGTATATGTGGAGTCAAAATACATTATCTATGGAGGCAAAGAAGGGAATGTATGAAAGTATAGTAGTACCAACACTCTTATATGGATGTGAAGCTTGGGTGGTAAATGCAGCAGCGAGGAGACGGTTGGAGGCAGTGGAGATGTCCTGTCTAAGGGCAATGTGTGGTGTAAATATTATGCAGAAAATTCGGAGTGTGGAAATTAGGAGAAGGTGTGGAGTTAATAAAAGCATTAGTCAGAGGGCAGAAGAGGGGTTGTTGAGGTGGTTTGGTCATTTAGAGAGAATGGATCAAAGTAGAATGACATGGAAAGCATATAAATCTATAGGGGAAGGAAAGAGGGGTAGGGGTCGTCCTCAAAAGGGTTGGAAAGAGGGGGTAAAGGAGGTTTCGTGGGCGAGGGGCTTGGACTTCCAGCAAGCGTGCATGAGCATGTTAGATAGGAGTGAATGGAGACGAATGATACTTGGGACCTGACGATCTGTTGGAGTGTGAGCAGGGTAATATTTAGTGAAGGGATTCAGGGAAACCGGTTATTTTCTTATAGTCGGACTTGAGTCCTGGAAATGGGAAGTACAATGCCTGCACTTTAAAGGAGGGGTTTGAGATATTGGCAGTTTGGAGGGATATGTTGTGTATCTTTATACGTATATGCTTCTAAACTGTTGTATTCTGAGCACCTCTGCAAAAGCAGTGATAATGTGTGAGTGTGGTGAAAGTGTTGAATGATGATGAAAGTATTTTCTTTTTGGGGATTTTCTTTCTTTTTTGGGTCACCCTGCCTCGGTGGGAGACGACCAACTTGTTGAAAAAAAAAAAAAAAAATTTCAGGTGGTTTAATACTACATTTCCTAAGAAAGTTACCTTATCCTTTGCCAGGTTCAAACTTCCACTGCACAAAAAAGAAAGCTTGTGATACTGACTTTATCAGAAAATAGCCTTCGAAGTACAGTGGACCCCCGGTTAACGATATTTTTTCACTCCAGAAGTATGTTCAGGTGCCAGTACTGACCGAATTTGTTCCCATAAGAAATATTGTGAAGTAGATTAGTCCATTTCAGACCCCCAAACATACACATACAAACGCACTTACATAAATACACTTACATAATTGGTCGCATTCGGAGGTAATCGTTATGCGGGGGTCCACTGTATTTCTTCTTCATATTGTTTACTGTTTACTATATTGTAGCATTGTAGTTTTCTCTTCACTGGAGGGTTCTTTGATGCTAGTAAAGGACCCTTGATCCAAGGAATTGGGGTTATTCTGCTCTTCCTCGAATCTAACCTGATTACCTCCCATTCCCCAGGTGCTCTATGACCCTTATGGGCTTAGCACTTCCCCATGAATGTAGTAATAATATTTATTGTATTTGTAATAGGTTTGTTTTATTTTGTCTCTGAAAAATGATCAGAAGAGTGAGATATTAGTGAAGGCTGACATGACGCAAATTTGAAATCTGACATTTATAAATTTTATTGGAGAAACTATAAGAATGAATGGGGACATAAACTGATGAATCATATCTTTCTCCATTTATTTATTCACAGAAATTGCAAACACCATACAAATAAATTTATGAATGCAGTACTTTATTCACCTCTGCTTTACAGTATTATTACCACACTGAAAAGGGAAGTTAAAAATATAACAAACCACCCTAAGTTAATGTATATTCAATGTTTAGTTTTCATTTGATAGTCGTATTATTCTTCGCAGGTATTCCTGGTGAATCGGGACTATGAAAATACTCTATCACAGGTGCTAAATGCAGCTAACATCAATGCATCTGGTGATATGAACTCCTCTCCTATCATTCAGAATCTCAAGTAAGTTGTTGATTTTTTAATTTTCAGTTTGTTCACAAAGCTCATTTTTCCACCATCCTATATTCGTAGTTTCATGGTAAACTATTCACTATTATACAACCTGGAACATTGATGAATTGAATAGTTTTGGATACCTTGAAAGCCTTAAGCACAGAAATAAAATTCATTTAGGGACACTGAGATAACCTCATAGGCTGATTTCATCTGAGTTAATTGGTCTGAGGGATGCCTACCCAGTGTATGATTTTAATACTAGTGAGAACTGTGCCTAAACTGTTAAATATTTACAGCAATTTATTTATTAGCATTTTTTTTTTCCGACAAACCAGCCGCATCCCACCAAGGCAGGGTGGCCCAAAAAGAAAAACGAAAGTCTCTCTTTTTAAATCTAGTAATTTATACAGGAGAAGGGGTTAGTAGGCCCTTGCTCCCAGCATTTTAGTCACCTCTTGCAACATGCATGGCTTAAGGAGGAAGAATTCTGTTCCACTTTCCCATGGAGATAAGAGGAAATAAACAAGAACTAGAAAGAAAATAGAAGAAAACCCAGAGGTGTGTGTGTATATATACGTTTGTACATGTATGTGTAGTGTGACCTAAGTGTAAGTAGAAGGAGCAAGACGTACCTGAAATCTTGCATGTTCATGAGACAGAAAAAAAGGACACCAGCAATCCTACCATCATATAAAACAATTACAGGCTTTCGTTTTACACTCACTTGGCAGGATGGTAGTACCTCCCTGGGCGGTTGCTGTCTACCAACCTACTACCTAGGATTTATTAGCATATAATTTATTATTATTACTGGTAATTCATTTAGAATGTTTTTCCAGTATTCTTTCAGTTACTGGTAAATTTATTATATTAAATTTCTTCTTATTAGGTATTCCCAGTGAAACTTTTTAAGAGGTTGCTACAAGTTTTTTTTTCTTTTTTTTTTTCTTCCTCCAACTTTTCAATTTTATTTTGCTCATAATTCTAGAATGCCTCATCTAATTTGCTTCAAATTTTCAATGCTTGTGTGCAATTACGGGGACCAGATCCTTTGAACATTTGTCATATTCGCATTCCCTATAACCAGAGTTGCTGATCCCATTCCCAGCATCCTGGAATGGCTTGCATAACTTCCAAAATTCTCAATGGCAGACCTTCAAATGTTAAAAATAATGGAGAGTGAAATTCAAGAGTTTAGGTGCAGATTTGAGCATTTTGTGTAAAATAATGTGATATTTTTATTCCCATTAAATCATGTTAAATAAATTTCAGTGTGTTTCCAACACTTCAGTTTTTAATGGCAGATACATCTGAGGGCCAGATAGTACCCAGTAACTTTTGCTTGCATGCAGGCAGATTTATTGATGCAGTAAAACAGTAAAAAACTTGGAGTTGTTGGAATCCATGCCGTAACTGGAGAATGATTCATCTGATCAGCTTCAAATTTTCACCACTGGTGGTGTGGTCTCCTAAACACAAAACTCATGTTGCTGTTGGGTGTTATAAGTCCCAACTTATTAGTTTTATTTAATAAGTGGTGATATTAATTTTTATTCAATAACTAAAGAATGCTTCTGATTGGTTTCAAAATATTGTTGATGCTAGCTAGTTAGTTACCTGGCTATGTTGCTTATTTGCTTACTTACAAACTGGTTAGTCTTGTTTAGAGGAAAGTTTGGATTGATTTTGACATGTGTAGGTCCCAGTTTGCTGTTTAGGAAGAAATTTGAAAATTTGAAATACTGTACTGCTATTTATGCGATAATTTCTGAGTGTTGCATCTGATTAGCTTCAACCCTTCCATGCTGATAACTTGATAATGCAACATCTGAACAGCTTCAAGCTTAATGTGTATTTTAGAATATGAGTATTTTTTCTTTTTATTAAATTTGGGCCGTGTATATCCTAATATATCATTTTATTGAAGATATTTGTTATTAGTTTCTCTACAATAACTTGTGAATGCCTCTTCGTATTCCTGTCAAATCTTCAAAGCTAATGTCAACTTAAGCTTCACTCTGCACTTTAACAATTGTGTGCTTTAAGGTACAGGGGATTGGGGTTATGGAATGTGGGGATACCTTTTTCAGACCACACTATGACTGAAGTACATCTAGTTTATGTTCTCTAACTATAAACACTATTTTCTGGCAGAAGTGGTAAATACCTGGTGCGTTTGAGTGAACTGACTCTGAATTACTTCTTGCGATACCTCAAAGCTACAGAAAACCCAATTTTATTGCAAGTGAGTTTTGTTGATGCTTATTGTTTTAATAACTTTTAAATCCCATGTCAGTTTTATAAATAGAAAGACAGTAGTACATGTTTGTAAATTCTTGCCAGTTAAGTTTAAGGGATTTTGTCATCTCGTCAAACTGTATGTTTTTACCAGTCTTTTTCTTCAGTGTTACCAATCTGACAGTAAACGATTAAACTGAAACTTAGTAGGTAATGCTCTTATTATTTAGAAGTATTTTTGAAATTCATGCTTTCAAAGATTTACATAAATATATATGTACAGTACAGTGCTATAGTAAACGTTAAGTACTGTAATAACACGTCCATTTGTAATATATACAGTAAACACTATAGAGTCCTTATTGACTTAAAAATGGACATTGTAAAATTACTTAACCTAGAATAACTTATAAACAATCAAAGCTAAAGAATGACTAACCACTTATCAAATTTTTATAGAGTCTGTGAAATAATTAAATTGTTTAATTTAAGAAAAATAAAGGAATTTAACAGTGAGTACTAATGAGAACTGATCTGACTAGACATGAAATCATATAATTAACTGCATTTTACTTTTTATTCTACCACAAGCTTTTTTCAAAAATTTTCTCTATTCATGTACAGTACAAATACAGTAGGGCCCCACTTATATGGCAGGTTAGGTTCCAGGCTACCTCCAGAAAGCAGACATTGCCGGAAAGCAGAACGCTATTTTTTCCACTTATAAATGCATATAAATGCCAGATAACAAGTTTACACTAACACATATTAAGTTAGCAATAGAACTAGGCATTAACCCTTAAACTGTCCAAACGTAGATCTACGTCCATGTGTGTAGCGCTCCGGACATAGATCTACGTCTGATTTTATATGCTTTCTTATGTAAAAAAACGTAGATCTACAATCAGAGCGCTAAGCACATGGACATAGGTGTACATTTGGACAGTTTGAGGGTTAAAAAACAATAAAAAGTAAAATACACACACAGTACACTCATTATTTACCTCAAAATATTTGTAGTCTTAATGTTGGGCAAAAGGTGAGTAGTATTTATTGTAAGAAGTCAGGTGTAGGTAGGTATGGTACCCCCTTGTAGATTTGGTTATTTATCAGATATAGAAAATGTTATGTATTTTATACTATATATTTTTGTGTGGTGTAAATATTATGCAGAAAATTCGGAGTGTGGAAATTAGGAAAAGGTATGGAGTTTATAAAAGCATTAGTCAGAGGGCAGAAGAGGGGTTGTTGAGGTGGTTTGGTCATTTAGAGAGAATGGATCAAAGTAGAATGACATGGAAAGCATATAAATCTATAGGGGAAGGAAGGCGGGGTACGGGTTGTCCTCGAAAGGGTTGGAGAGAGGGGGTAAAGGAGGTTTTGTGGGCAAGGGGCTTGGACTTCCAGCAAGCGTGCGTGAGCGTGTTAGATAGGAGTGAATGGAGACAAATGGTACTTGGGACCTGACGATCTGTTGGAGTGTGAGCAGGGTAATATTTAGTGAAAGGATTCAGGGAAACCGGTTATTTTCATATAGTCGGACTTGAGTCCTGGAAATGGGAAGTACAATGCCTGCACTTTAAAGGAGGGGTTTGGGATATTGGCAGTTTGGAGGGGTATGTTGTGTATCTTTATAAGTATATGCTTCTAAACTGTTGTATTCTGAGCACCTCTGCAAAAACAGTGATAATGTGTGAGTGTGGTGAAAGTGTTGAATGATGATGAAAGTATTTTCTTTTTGGGGATTTTCTTTCTTTTTTGGGTCACCCTGCCTCAGTGGGAGATGGCCAACTTGTTAAAAAAAAAAAAATAACTAAACTACTGTAGGTAATAATATTGTCCTTAATAAGTCATGCAGAAATTGATGTTGAAACTCACTAATCTCAGAAGTGATTAATTGATTATGATTTTTCACCCCAATGTAAATTAATAATTTCTGCTCTGAAGTAATATTCTGTTCTGTATTCTGTAGTAGGAGAATATGTGATTAGTATGTGACAAACTCTGTATCAAACTGAGAGTGTCTGTATGGTGAAAATGTTATGATGTTAAGCTCAAACTTTTAGGCTTCTGAAATAGCATGAAAGAATATTTTGAATGAGAAAGTGTATGAGTATCATTACCACTGTATTATTTTAACTAAAACATTTTGAATTGCTCACTTAAGCTTGAGAAGGAATGATTATGAGAGTGTAATCAAGTTTGCTGTCTCTTAAAAAGTAAATTATTCTTTCAGATTTTCAATACCTATATAGAAGTGGAAGTGGATGACTCTGGTGCTGGCAGTTCAGGGGCAGTTTTCCGCAGCCCAGAATTAAATTCTGCTTTATCAAATGCTTTGGTAAATGGTCACACACCAGAGTCTATGTCCTCAGATTCAGCAATAGCTACAGCAGATGGGTTGGACTGTACTCAGGAGGAGCTACAAAAAGTGAAAGATGTGATGGCTCGTATAAGATTAGCTCACCCTGCCCCTCCATCACTGTGTGTATACACTGTTTCTAATGCCTATAATGGCTTGAGTTGTGCGAGTGTTAATGCAGAAGGCAAATTGTTGTCATGTGGATTTGAAGATAGTGTTATTAAATTGTGGAAGTTAACTCCTCCGGTACATAATGTAGGGTTTAGAAAAGCTACCACGGTAGTAGGGCCCAGAGGTGGAATATCTCACACCCTTTTAGCATGTGACAATTCACGTATTGAGGATGATGGCGATGGTAGGGAAGAGGAAGAAGAGGAAATGATGGCAGATTCAAGAAATGGTGGAAGAAGAAGAAACCGTGGAGGTGAGCTCTTTGCTCTAAGAGGACATCGTGGACCAGTTCTTGACACTGCTTATACCCATGATTCAACTCATCTTCTGTCTGTCAGTGAAGACACAACTATGCGCCTTTGGAATTTGGAAAGTGGTCAGGCAGTTGCTCTTTACAGAGGACACAACTATCCTGTGTGGTGTGTGGCAGTTGCTCCACTTACCATGTATGTAGCTACTGGTTCGTACGATAGTACAGTAAAAATATGGGCCACGGACTGCACATATCCGTTACGCACCATGGCAGGTCACACTCAAGCAGTGGATTGTGTAGCTTTTCACCCTAATGGTACATATGTGGCTAGTGGATCTTGTGATCGAACAGTTAGGCTATGGCAGATAACAGATGGGGATGCAGCACGAATTCTTCTCCATCATAAATCTGCCATCAGTGCTGTAGCATTTGCCCCAAATGGAAAGTAAGTTACAAAAGTCCCTATGCAGTTCTGTATTTATTAAGAGAATTCACAATATTTTAAAACAAATTCTTAATGATATGTGTTTCCTTTTGAAAAAATACTGAAATGAAACAGTAAGGGCTATTGTGCATTTACACATTTTCAGAGATGTGTGTAAACAAAGATGTGCGAGTATTTTTGTTTTGGTAATTTTTCACTGTGATACATTTCCATATTTTTTTCCATGGTTTCTTGTATACAGTGGACCCCCGGTTAACGATATTTTTTCACTCCAGAAGTATGTTCAGGTGCCAGTACTGACCGAATTTGTTCCCATAAGAAATATTGTGAAATAGATTAGTCCATTTCAGACCCCCAAACATACACGTACAAATGCACTTACATGAATACACTTACATAATTGGTCGCATTCGGAGGTAATCGTTATGCGGGGGTCCACTGTACTTTCATTGGCCTTTGTCTTCAGGTGGCACCTTTACCAAGGTGAATGTGTATGTAATTTATCAGTTTGTACTTGTAAAAATAGAGCTATGTTCAGTGTCCCATATCCAGGGTTTAGTTTATCATAATTTCTTAAAACTTCCAGAAGTTGCAGAATTTACTTGTTCTCTTGCATCTCATTCCAGCAGTCCATAACTATATTTGTGAAAAAATTATATTGTCTTTCTTTACACAAATAACCCGCACATAAAAGAGAGAAGCTTACGACGACGTTTCGGTCCAACTTGGACCATTGACAGAGTCAGTGTGACTCTGTCAATGGTCCAAGTCGGACCGAAACGTCGTCGTAAGCTTCTCTCTTTTATGTGCGGGTTATTTGTGTATCGTTCCAGTCACGGTATTGTGCCTTTTTTGTTAATTATTTGTCTTTCTTTTCTTTTTTTTTCATGCAATGTACAATTTTGCCCTTTTCTTATCCTGTTGATGGAGTCAAAAAATTTATTGCATTATAATTTTTTTTTTGTATCTTTTTATGATTATATATGTAGTTATTCAGGGAAACCGATTATTTTTATATAGCCGGACTCGAGTCCTGGAAATGGGAAGTACAATGCCTGCACTTTAAAGGAGGGGTTTGGGATATTGGCAGTTTGGAGGAATATGTTGTGTATCTTTATACGTATATGCTTCTAAACTGTTGTATTCTGAGCACCTCTGCAAAAACATTGATTATGGGTGAGTTAGGTGAAAGTGTTGAATGATGATGAAAGTATTTTCTTTTTGAGGATTTTCTTTCTTTTTTGGGTCACCCTGCCTCAGTGGGAGACAGCCGACTTTTTAAAAAAAAAAAAAAGTAACTATTCTCCATGGGAAAGTGGAACAGAATTCTTCCTCCGTAAGCCATGCGTGTCGTAAGAGACAACTAAAATGCCGGGAACAAGGGGCTAGTAACCCCTTCTCCTGTATACATTACTAAAGTTATAAAGAGTAACTTTTGTTTTTCTTTTTGGGCCACCCAACTTCGGTGGGATATAACTAGTTTGTTGAAAGAAAGAAGAAAGATATGTAGTTATCATGTTTCATCTTTTTCTTCTATTACCCAACATGTGCATTTTTAGTGTTTTTAAGTCTATGCAGTTCATAATTTTAAGCTCCAGGAGTCGTTTTGTTATGTTTTTGTATCATTTCTCTTTTATCTACATTTGTTATGTAGGATCACCACAATGTTGTTGCTGCATATTCCAATTTTGGTTTAACATTTGCACTGAACACAGATTTTTTACTTAGCATTTCATTCTCCCATATTTGATAGTTATTTTAAAGGTTTAAGAACATAAGAACATAAAGGAGGAACACTGCAGCAGGCCTGTTTCTAGGACAGTACATTATGAGAGTTTCTTGCAGTGAGGTTTGTGATCTAGTAGTAGTCTTTTCTTTATATTTACTCACAGTATTCTCTCTTTGTCTAACAGTTTCATTGTTTTAAAATACTGTATGCTATGTTCTCCTTGTGTGGCCTGTTTTTGCTTTCTCTCATTTTGTGTCCGAGTTTCTTAGTAATGTTCAATTTCCTCTTAAACCAGTTACTCCAGTTGCTCAATTTATCTAAATCTTCCTATAAGATCTACATTCAGTTTAATTATTTTTCACAGTATTGTATTTCTTGTATTACGGCCAACTTGTTGAAAAAAAAAAAAAATTATTTTATTCCTTCTGACAAACCAGGTACCTAGCTTCAGGAAGTGATGATGGTGCTGTTGTAGTGTGGGATCTTGCTGGTGGGCGGGTGATGGCCGAACTGAGTACTGGAAACCAGGCTGGCAATGGGAATACAGAAATTTCACCACATGTAGACTCCATAGTAGGCCTGTGCTGGTCTGCTGACTCTGCTCTCTTAGTCTCTGCCTCCAGTGATGGCTGTGTGCGCACCAGCCATCTTGGACAAACACATGCAGGGTAAATATGAGCTTTTTACATTCATACGTGGTATATTTAGTGCCATGATCCATGCTTCTCACTTCTTCACCTTATTAAAATGTGCTCCGATATGAGTTTAGTATTTATTTAAAAAAAAAGAAAATATTTTATAAAGCATGTTGAATTATGATGCCTATGCATATGTGGCAAGACCACTATATAATGAATGTTGGTGAATATGCTTCATCCCCCCAACATCCCCTAGTGAAAATTATAATTATTATTATTATTATTATTATAATCATGGGGAACACTAAACTCGTAGGGATTATACAGTGCATGTGGGAGGGGAGGGGGAAGGTATTCAGCACAATTCATGGAACTGGAGTACAGATCCAATTCCCTAGATCAACAACCCCTCACCAGTATCAAAGAACCTCCCTTAAGGGGCTCCTAGTGAAAAGCGGGGGTGTCATGAGTATGCTAAGAGACAACACAATAAGTGTCAGGGGCCCAGGATTGTTCAGCTGTCTCTTAGCATAGATAAGGGGGATTACCAATAGACTCATGGCTGTCTTCAAGAGGGAGCTGGACAGGCACCTAAAGTCAGTGCCTGACCATCCTGATGTCCTCACCATGACTGCCCAGCTCCTAGCCATCAGCATTTTTAAAGCTGTTCTTCCTTCATCATCATTTCGATGTCATTACAATTCATACTGTGGCTGTGTGAGCTCTTACATATACTGTCTGTATTAACCATGTTGTCTCTCATACATGCATCCCTGTGTTCACTGGCTCTTGTGTCCTAACACCTCAAAATCTCTCTAATGTAAACTGTATCACTAGTGTACTTGCTAACCTGTTTATGGGACACTTTGAAGCAGATAGTCTAGCATTATTCCAAACAACATCACTTGGCTGTGTTACGTATTCAAATAACATATTGATCACACTCAGATGTAATGACGTCTAGAAACTACAGGAAGATGTTGATCCAGTAGATCCATCAATCAGATTCACATTGGAAGAGAAATTTGAAGACAAGCTCCCAGTATAAAGCCCATACCTCTTACCTCCCTTAAACCTACATCTGTGCTCTTCCCAAAATGCATGCTTGTGCTCTTCCCAAAATGCATGCTTGTGCTCTTCCCAAAATGCATGCTTGTGCTCTTCCCAAAATGCATGCTTGTGCTCTTCCCAAAATGCATGCTTGTGCTCCTCCCAAAATGCATGCTTGTGCTCTTCCCAAAATGCATGCTTGTGCTCTTCCCAAAATGCATGCTTGTGCTCTTCCCAAAATGCATGCTTGTACTCACCTATTTGTGGTTGCAGGGGTCGAGTCCTAGCTCCTGGCCCCGCCTCTTCACCGGTTGCTACTAGGCCCTCTCTCTCCCCGCTCCATGAGCTTTATCAAACCTCGTCTTAAAACTGTGTATGGTTCCTGCCTCCACTACGTCATTGTACTCTTCCCAAAATGCATGCTTGTGCTCTTCCCAAAACCCATACCTGAGCTTCTTTTTACTATGTTCATTTTTCCCTAAGCTAATAATTATTGTATCTCTTGATTATATGGTTTCCTCTTCCTTAAACCATTATTTTTTACTTAGTATTATTAAACACTTCTTTAAATCCATAGTACTGTAGTAGTATTTATTATGAAACTTCTCCAAATCAAGAACTGTGCCTTTTCATATTATACTGTAATTGCATAAATGGCCTTTTTTTTACCCCTCTGGAACCTATACCATCTGTGCCCTCCAAAGAGATGCCTTGATGCTGGTGAAGAGCTCTTGATCCAAGGAATTAAAATTACTGTACTCTCCATTTCCTTGAGTCAATTCTACTTTCCTCCTATTCACCAAACTCGGTATGACCCCTTTGGGTTTGGTGCTTCCCAATGTATAATGTAATTTATGTTAAGCTTCATTGTCCATTAACCCACAACTGGTGTGTTTATCATCCTCATTTCTTAAAGTTTTTAAATTAACAGAGATGTAATATACGAATACAAGTTTATTTCACTAGGTAGTAGGTTGGTAGACAGCAACCGCCCAGGGAGGTACTACCGTCCTGCCAAGTGAGTGTAAAACGAAAGCCTGTAATTGTTTTACATGATGGTAGGATTGCTGGTGTCCTTTTTTCTGTCTCATGAGCATGCAAGATTTCAGGTACGTCTTGCTACTTCTACTTACACTTAGGTCACACTACACATACATGTACAAGCATATATATACACACCCCTCTGGGTTTTCTTCTATTTTCCATCTAGTTCTTATTCTTGTTTATTTCCTCTTATCTCCATGGGGAAGTGGAACAGAATTCTTCCTCCGTAAGCCATGCGTGTTGTAAGAGGCGACTAAAATGCCGGGAGCAAGGGGCTAGTAACACACCGGCTGTATCCCACCCCGCCTCGGTGGGATACAGCCGGTGTGTTGAAAGAAGAAAGTTTATTTCAACATGCTACGTTGTTTATACAGAAATGGGTGACACTTGCGTGGATGTTGAAAGCCCATGATTATGCAGAGCATTCTGGGCAAGCTTAAATCTAACTTAAGACTACATGATTGGTAGCAGTGTTCCCGGACTGTGTTGTGCGAGGTCATTTACTAGACTCGGCTAGCATTTTCACAGCTGAACCATGTGCAGTTCTCATAGCATTTATACACATTGCATCCAGACCTGCCTCAACATTTGTGGTAGTCTCAGACTCCTCTAGTGCTTTGCAAGCTATCAAAAAAATTTAATTCAGCTCATCCCCTAGTTCTTCGTATACAACTTTGGTTACACTGCATTTCTAGCAAAAATAAAGAAATCGTTTTCTGCTGGGTCCCTGGTCATGTTGATGTTCAGGGCAATGAACAGGCAGAACCTGCTGCTTGGTCAGTGGTACACGACCTTCCAGTTTCATATAGAGGTATTCCATTCTCTGGCTATTTTGCTATAATCTCTAACCACCTTTGCAATCATTGGCAACAATGTTGGTCTGAGTTGATTCATAACAAATTATATTCTATCAAGTTGAGTTTAGGATCCTGGTCTTATCATTGATGTCATGGTTGGGAGACTACACTTCCCCATCTTCGCATCGGGCACACACATCTCACTCGTGGGTATCTCACGGAGAGATGTCCAGTTCCATTCTGTGAGAATTGTAAAGGTTTCAATTTCAGTTTGCCATATTCTGTTGGACTGTCCTATTTACCAGCGAGCATGCAGAATTTACCTCCGACGTCATCACTGCTCTACCACCTTTACTTTATCTTCCCTCCTTGCTGATGACCCCACCTTTGACACAAGACTCCCTCTAACTTTTTAACTGCAACAGATTTATTACACACCCTTTGATTGTACTTCCTTTAACATTCCTCACTGCCCTTACTAACTCTACCTTTGTTATATTCTTCACCCTTGCTAGTTTCAGATCATGCATGTTACAGTTCGTGTACCCTACCCTGCAGCTTTGCATGACCCTTGTGGGTTTAGCACTTAGTTTTGATTATAATAATTGTACATAAGAAAAAATTAGTTGGGTTATAGTCTTGTGAATTTATAGGGTACTATGTTTTACATTAGTTGACAATATACGTAGATATAATTGATAATGATGGACAGTTGAAAAGAAAACAATAACAACTCGTTATTTATATTCACAGTGATGGAGGGCCTGGATGGGAGCTAAATGAAGTGTGCCAGGTTCAGTGTAGTGGAAGTACAAATGGAGGAATGGGTAGTAATGGAGGAGGGGGACAACTACTACATACTTCCCTTACTGCCCATAACTACCTCACTGCTGTTACTACTGTTGATGTTGAGAGATAAGATCTGATCTTGGGTACATTTGTTACATCATTGCTGAGGCTCTACTTACTGTGGATTATCATCATTTTGAATGGTGCTGCAGAACCATAATACAAATTTCATTTCCTCATAGTTTGTTGGTTTTGATTGTGCATTAGTGTTTATAGTCTCTTGTCAGAATGCATTTGCAGTTAATATTAGCAGTTGTTGAAGTAGTTTCTGTAAGTAAATTTCATAGCAAGTTTGTATATTCTACCTGTAGAAGAAATTGTTATAAATTCTTAACATAGTTACTTTTATGTTTTACATAGCTCATAATAAATATTTGACCCTATTTTTTCCAATCATATGTCATTCAAGCATTGATCTTCCCATATTGTCATTTACTAGTTGACCTTATCAGCTTCAGCCTGTATGAAAGTTAATTGCTTAATTCTATCATTCCTCATTTAATTTTAGTTGATGTGAAATCTTTTGTTCAGATTTTGCAGAACCCACAGCAGCAATGTAACAATCTGTAAACTGTACAAATTTTACTGGTCCAATATATACTGTGTATTTTCCTACAGTCAACAATATGAAACTGGTTTGATTTCCCTTGAGTTTATGCAATTTAAAATACAAAAATAGTTTGAGTGTGGGGTAACCTTTAACAAAGTGGATTGGTCCAAGACCCCTAGTATCGGTATATCTGTATAGGTACCTCAGTAAGGAAATAAGTTTTCTTAAGAAATATTATACTGTTACTACTTTAGGAACTAATGTCCCTTCATTGTAACCTACTTTATCATGATGGGTCTCTTGTATCCATGACATTAATTAATGGAAGGTTACTCTCAGTAACCAGGTTTCTGATAAATAACAAAGGCAAAATACCGTGACTGGAACGATACACAAATAACCCGCACATAAGAGAGAAGCTTACGACGACGTTTCGGTCCGACTTGGACCATTGACAAAGTCACACAAAGTGACTTTGTCAATGGTCCAAGTCGGACCGAAACGTCGTCGTAAGCTCCTCTCTTATGTGCGGGTTATTTGTGTACAGGTTTCTGATGTGCATCTAGACAAAATGGCTCTTCAACAATGATACCAACCTTCTTATTTCCCAGACTCTGTATACCCTCTTGTGCTTCCCAATGAATATAATTATATACAGTATGAAATTTATATGCAGTATGTAATTTATAGATTTTTTTTTTTCATGGGAGAACACAGATGGCTCTAAGTCTTCTGACGGCGTTGGATTTGCAGCAGTTTCCAGACAGCGTAGTGCGAGGGCATTTACTATCTTTGGCTAGCATTTTTACTGTTGAATTGTATGCCATTGCAGCACTTATACGTATCGCATCTATGCCTGTGTCATCATTTGTGGTTGTCTCAGACTCCCTTAGTGCTCTACAGGCTATACAGAAATTTGATACACCTCACCCCCTAGTTCTTCGTATCCAACTTTGGCTACGCCGTATCTCTACCAAGCATAAAGATAGGTTTTTGTTGGGGTCCCTGGTCATGTTGACGTACAGGGCAATGAACAGGCAGACACTGCTGCGCGGTCAGCAGTACATGACCTACCAATTTCATATAGAGGTGTTCCATTTATGGACTATTTTGCTGTAATAGCTACCCATTTTCACACCCGTTGGCAACAACGTTGGTCAACTCTACTCGGTAACAAACTTCATTCTATTAAACTGAGCATAGGTTACTGGCCGTCTTCTTGTCATCAGTGCCGAGGTTGGGAGACTACTCTCTCCCGCCTTCACATTGGCCACACTCGTCTTACTCATGGGTATCTCATGGAGAGGCACCCTGTTCCTCTCTGTGAGCAGTGTCAAGTTCCAGTATCGATTAGCCACATTGTTAGACTGCCCTCTCTATCAACGAGCACGTAGAATTTACCTCCATCGTCGTCTCCGCTCTACTACTCTCTCTACCTTCCCTTCTTGCTGATGGACCCTCCTTTAATCCTGACTCTCTCATTGACTTCTTGGCAACGACTGATTTACTCCACAAACTCTGATGACGATACCTTTCTACCTCAATCTCTTGCTGCCCTTTACCCTTTCACCATCCACTGCCCCGCTGTTCTCCGTAACCTGTTACTCATCCATCTCCCTTTTGCCACCTGATACCCTCGCTTCTTTCCTGCCATGCAGCGCTGTATAGCCCTTGTGGTTTAGCGCTTTTTTGATTATAATAATAATCCATAGGAGAAATGCTGAACCCATAAGTCATACTACCTCCCATTCCCCAAAGTGCTATTAGGTTTGATCCAGAGAATAACTCTGATTCTTTGGATAAAAAGTCCAGTTTCAAAGCACCTCCCTCAAAGGGCCAAGGTAATGGAAAGTAGCTCCAATTTTTTGTATTAAGAGTCCTTCACCAGCCTGAAGGCACTCGTCTCCTATCCTCATCTTGAAGTTTTATTCCCGACGTGATCCAGATATGTACTCGCTTTATCCAAGTCTCTCGTCTATCATTCCCATTATTATTGTAATCATAACGAAGTCCTAAACCAACAAAGGTTATACAGCTTCCCCATTATTTCCATATCAGAAGCCTCTTTTGTGTAATCCCACAGCAGTACTTGATCTTCCAGTTTCATAAGAGATATTCCTTTCTCAGGCTATTTTGCTGTAATCTCTGGCCACCTTTGCAACATTGGTCCAAGTTTATAAATTACATTTTGTCAAGCTGAGGTTAGGAGCCTGATCTTATCATCGGTCTCAGAAGACTACTCTTTCTCATCTTTGCATCGAGCAAGTCTCATTGGGAGGCACCCAATTATTATTATTATAATTAAGGGGGAAGCGCTAAACCCGGAGGATTATACAGCAGAGGCACCCAATTCCACCAAGATTTGTCAGGTTCCAATTTTTGTTTGCCATATTCTGTTGGACTGTCATTTATCAGCGAGCATGCAGAATTTACCTCTGACATTGTCACCGCTTTAACACCCTTACTTTATCCTCCCTCCTAGCTGATGGCCCCATCTTTGACACAGATTCCCATCCTGACAGCAACAGATTTATTTTACAACCTTCAGTTGCACTCCTCACCTCCCTTACGAACTTTTCATCTGTTGTACTCTCCACCAATGCTAGTTTCAGATAAAGAATGTTACAAATTTCACACACCCTACCTTGCAATGCTGTATGGCCCTGGTGAGTTTTGATAAGTTTGTTTCCATTTCTCTACTGCAAATGACACCTTGTGCACACAAACTTGCAGATTGTACAAGTTTTGATAACTTTTTTATAATAGATTTGTGTATATATTATGATAGTAAATAATGAAACAGACTTATTTACATGTTTTATGTATTCATAACATACCAGTCTTAATTTTTCCCACATTTCTAGGCTACACAGTCTTTTTTCCAGTCCAGCTTATTATTAATTATTATTATAATCACAAAGAAGCGCTAAGCCACAAGGACTATACAGCTCAGTCCAGCTTAGCCTTACTTAATGACAGTTCCGTTCCTAAGAGTAAGTTGGTAAGTAAATTGGTTATTAAGTGAGGAGCATACTGTACTGGGTTTGTGTCAACCATCTTTAGAAATATTTTTTTAATGTCACCTTTGTTCTATTTATAACATTTTTAGTATATTTTTAAACGTTTAAACGTTTATACCGTACTGTATACAGCCTCTCCTCACTTAGCGACGTACTCGTTTACCAACAACTCCAACTTCGATGGGCTCTTTGACCAGTATGCATACAAAAATAATGTATATTAGAGCTCATTTCCTCTCTTTTACAATTTACAGTACACTACTGTATAAACATTTAAAAGTATACCAGAAATATTATAAATAGTGCAAAGGTAACATTAAAACAAGATCAAAGATGATTGACAAACCCACTACCATTATAGTATGCTCCTCACTTAGCGATAAATTAGTTTACCGACGAGGTCTTAGGAATGTAACTCTGTCGTTAAGTGAGGAGAGGCTGTACTGTAATAGAGAGAAAAGAGGAAATCAGCTCTAATATACATTACTTACGTTTGCACACTTCTTGGAGAGCTGGTCGTAAGTCCAGATGGTCAGTAAATGAGTACGTCACTGAGAAGAGGCTGTATATTCATTGAAAAAATCTACATACAAGTCATCCCATACAGTTCAAATCCATGTTGAAGGGTCAGCTATATAACCCATTACATTCATGGGGGGTTACTAAACCTGTAGGAGCCATACAATGCCTGGGAGAAATGAGAAGCATTCTTGTTTGATCCAAGGAGAGGGCAAGTCCCATTCCTTGGATCAAGAGCCTCGCCAGCATTAAGGATCTTTCCCTATTATGCTATAATACCCATTATGGGAGAAGCGAAACCCGTAAGATTATACAGTGCATTGTGGGGGGGGGGGGGAATGGAAGGTATTCCAGCTCAATTCAGGGAACCGAAGCACAGATCCAATTCCCTAGATCAAGAGCCCCTCACCAACATCAAGGAACCTCCCTCGAGGGGTATTATAGCATAATAGGGGGGTTACAGAATGATGGAGCTGAACTTTGCTATGAACGTTAGTTAATGGGACATGGTTAATTTTTTTTTTTTTTTTGACATGGCCTATTTTTTGAGAATGTTCTAATTCTTAAGCGAGATATGACTATTTTTATTTAGTTTTTAAAAAGTTAGATCTGAATGAGTATGTAGGTTCCTGTTAACCACTGTTTGCTTGTCTAGCATACAAAAAAGTTACGAAGTAAAATGTATTTACATTATGCAGTACAAGTTATTGTACACCAAAGGATAAAATTAAATAGTGTTCCCCTGTATTACTTTATTGGCAACATGTAAAATTTGCTATCATTTATGCTATGGAGTCCACTGCAATTGCTTTAGGGGTTTTATTTTGATATAAATATAGATTCCTTATATACAAATATACATAGTGGATACCAAAGGAATAGTGCAAAAATCCCAAAGTAAATATTTTTAATATAAATCCCTTAAAAGTAATGAAGTAACATTTTAACCCAAATAACTTAACATTAAATGGAAAGGAATAAAGATGAATGTGCGCATTCTGCCACCAATGTCAAGTGTCCGTGAGAGAGCCATCCGTTATCTGGTCTGTATTTATGTCCGAGTCTAAATATTTCACACTTCAGGAGCCAACAATCAGGGTAGGAGAGCACAGAAGTTCAATATGACGCACCACCTGCTTAAATGCCCAGTGTGACAATCAGCCCATTCTGATGGACTGTATAATTTGGAACACAGCTGAAAAAAAAAAAAAAAATTAAGTGATGCACTAAAAATGGCACATAGGAATTATAATGGGGAAGCACTAAACCAAAGGGGGGGGTCAAAGTGCCTGTTAAACATGAGGCAACAAGGCTTGATACAAGATCAGGTCCAATTCGTTGGATCAAGAGTCCCTTGCCATTTGCATTGAAGATTATACTGTACATTACATGAAAACAAGCAAAATAATCATCTTATCTGAACTGTTACTAGTACTGGCAGTAGTCAGATTATCCATAAGAATTTTTTTTTCACCCACTATAGGGATTGAGGGAGAAGTGGGGGTATGGGGGGGTAACCGTGGGCAGCCCTATGGTTGATGACTGTTGGTCGTCAACACTGATATTGGTGTGCAACCAACACTATCAATATTTATCTCTGTTAGTTTGCTACTAGTAACTTTTAAATACTTCATTAGATCCTAGAAATAGGATCTAATGAAGTGTTAAAAGTTACAATTTCTTTCAAAAAATCCAGTTCTTAATGCTTACTCATTTTTTATTTTGTAAAAATAGAAAACTCAACATCAATACTGTACTATACACTATCAAGAAAGATTTATATTTAATGAAAATAAGAACAAAATTCTTACTCAGAGAAAGTATACAAGTTTTTAAACTTCAAATTATTTTATGCTAGTAGCAATGGTTGACTAATGGAATGATACTATTCCATTTTTTAAAGCTAACCTATTTAAATACCTTTCATTATCTTACCTGACCCACATACTACAAAGATGAAAAGGCCAAGCAACCATGGGCCAACAGGATAGTTCTCATCGCCAGCTTTCTGGAAAAATAACAATTGTGAAACTTTGCAAGGATCTGCCATCCAAAATTTAAATGCCATTGGCAAATTTTCTTATTGTATTCAACCCAAAATTTTTTGTATTTGTGTAATTATTTTAAGAGTACTAGGCAATACCCTCTATGTTTTGTTTTTATGATTAACCCTTAAGTTAAATTTTAAATATACAAATAAAAATGTGCCATAAGATGCATCATAACTTGTGTCTACAAACCATACAGCTCTATGCATCAGTGTTCTAGAAGAAACTATTGAAATACCCATTTTTTTATGTTAATGCCTACATTTAATTTGCCTTTAACTTACTTTTTATGAATAAAATACATCCAAAAAAATTTAACAAGCTGGTTTTACCTAACTGTCTTTTGCAAAATGTTATAACTGGTTTCGCTTTCTTTGCCACTTAATATTAATTGAACACGAAAAGGATAAAAGCCAAGGGTTAAAAAAAAAAAAAAAACCCCATTAAAATACTAAATTGTGATGAAAATTGCATTTACATCAGCAATAACCTTCCCCACAGTGCAAGTCTCACCAAGAAACTTCCCTAACAAATGGAAACATTTGTTATTACTTAAATTGCCTTGTCAGATGTGCATGGACAAACTACAGTACTGTTTACCTGGAGTTTACCTGGAGAGAGTTTCGGGGGTCAACGCCCCCGCGGCCCGGTCTGTGACCAGGCCTCCTGGTGGATCAGCGCCTGATCAACCAGGCTGTTGCTGCTGGCTGCACGCAAACCAACGTACGAGCCACAGCCCGGCTGATCAGGAACTGACTTTAGGTGCTTGTCCAGTGCCAGCTTGAAGACTGCCAGGGGTCTGTTGGTAATCCCCCTTATGTGTGCTGGGAGGCAGTTGAACAGTCTCGGTCCCCTGACACTTATTGTATGGTCTCTTAACGTGCTAGTGACACCCCTGCTTTTCATTGGGGGGATGGTGCATCGTCTGCCAAGTCTTTTGCTTTCGTAGTGAGTGATTTTCGTGTGCAAGTTCGGTACTAGTCCCTCTAGGATTTTCCAGGTGTATATAATCATGTATCTCTCCCTCCTGCGTTCCAGGGAATACAGGTTTAGAAACCTCAAGCGCTCCCAGTAATTGAGGTGTTTTATCTCCGTTATGCGCGCCGTGAAAGTTCTCTGTACATTTTCTAGGTCGGCAATTTCACCTGCCTTGAAAGGTGCTGTTAGAGTGCAGCAATATTCCAGCCTAGATAGAACAAGTGACCTGAAGAGTGTCATCATGGGCTTGGCCTCCCTAGTTTTGAAGGTTCTCATTATCCATCCTGTCATTTTTCTAGCAGATGCGATTGATACAATGTTATGGTCCTTGAAGGTGAGATCCTCCGACATAATCACTCCCAGGTCTTTGACGTTGGTGTTTCGCTCTATTTTGTGGCCAGAATTTGTTTTGTACTCTGATGAAGATTTAATTTCCTCATGTTTACCATATCTGAGTAATTGAAATTTCTCATCGTTGAACTTCATATTGTTTTCTGCAGCCCACTGAAAGATTTGGTTGATGTCCGCCTGGAGCCTTGCAGTGTCTGCAATGGAAGACACTGTCATGCAGATTCGGGTGTCATCTGCAAAGGAAGACACGGTGCTGTGGCTGACATCCTTGTCTATGTCGGATATGAGGATGAGGAACAAGATGGGAGCTAGTACTGTGCCTTGTGGAACAGAGCTTTTCACCGTAGCTGCCTCGGACTTTACTCTGTTGACGACTACTCTCTGTGTTCTGTTAGTGAGGAAATTATAGATCCATCGACCAACTTTTCCTGTTATTCCTTTAGCGGGCATTTTGTGCGCTATTACGCCATGGTCACACTTGTCGAAGGCTTTTGCAAAGTCTGTATATATTACATCTGCATTCTTTTTGTCTTCTAGTGCATTTAGGACCTTGTCGTAGTGATCCAGTAGTTGAGACAGACAGGAGCGACCTGTTCTAAACCCATGTTGCCCTGGGTTGTGTAACTGATGGGTTTCTAGATGGGTGGTGATCTTGCTTCTTAGGACCCTTTCAAAGATTTTTATGATATGGGATGTTAGTGCTATTGGTCTGTAGTTCTTTGCTGTTGCTTTACTGCCCCCTTTGTGGAGTGGGGCTATGTCTGTTGTTTTTAGTAACTGAGGGACGACCCCCGTGTCCATGCTCCCTCTCCATAGGATGGAAAAGGCTCGTGATAGGGGCTTCTTGCAGTTCTTGATGAACACAGAGTTCCATGAGTCTGGCCCTGGGGCAGAGTGCATGGGCATGTCATTTATCGCCTGTTCGAAGTCATTTGGCGTCAGGATAACATCGGATAGGCTTGTGTTAATCAAATTTTGTGGCTCTCTCATAAAAAATTCATTTTGATCTTCGACTCTCAGTCTGGTTAGCGGCTTGCTAAAAACTGAGTCATATTGGGACTTGAGTAGCTCACTCATTTCCTTGCTGTCATCTGTGTAGGACCCATCTTGTTTAAGTAGGGGCCCAATACTGGACGTTGTTCTCGATTTTGATTTGGCATAGGAGAAGAAATACTTTGGGTTTCTTTCGATTTCATTTATGGCTTTTAGTTCTTCCCGCGATTCCTGACTCCTAAAGGATTCTTTTAGCTTAAGTTCGATGCTTGCTATTTCTCTGACCAGTGTCTCCCTGCGCATTTCTGATATATTGACCTCTTTTAGCCGCTCTGTTATTCTTTTCCGTCGCCTGTAAAGGGAGCGCCTGTCTCTTTCTATTTTACATCTACTCCTCCTTTTTCTTAGAGGAATAAGCCTTGTGCATACATCGAGTGCCACCGAGTTAATCTGTTCTAGGCATAAGTTTGGGTCTGTGTTGCTTAGTATATCTTCCCAGCTTATATCGGTTAGGACTTGGTTTACTTGGTCCCACTTTATGTTTTTGTTATTGAAGTTGAATTTGGTGAATGCTCCCTCGTGACTAGTCTCATTTTGTCGGTCTGGGGCTCCACGCATACATGTCTGAACCTCAATTATGTTGTGATCTGAGTATATTGTTTTTGATATGGTGACATTTCTTATCAGATCATCATTGTTAGTGAAGATGAGGTCTAGTGTATTCTCCAGTCTAGTAGGCTCTATTATTTGCTGGTTTAAATTGAATTTTGTGCAGAGATTTAAAAGCTCGTGTGAGTGTGAGTTTTCATCAGAGCTGCCTCCTGGTGTTATTACTGCAACAATATTATTTGCTATATTCCTCCATTTTAGGTGCCTTAAGTTGAAATCCCCCAGGAGCAAGATGTTGGGTGCAGGAGCTGGAAGATTTTCCAGACAGTGGTCAATTTTTAACAGCTGTTCCTGGAATTGCTGGGATGTTGCATCCGGAGGCTTGTAGACTACCACAATGACTAGGTTTTGGTTCTCGACCTTTACTGCTAAAACTTCCACTACGTCATTTGAGGCATTAAGCAGTTCTGTGCAAACAAGTGACTCTGCAATGTACAGGCCAACCCCCCCCCTTTTGCCTGTTCACTCTGTCACATCTGTATAGGTTGTAACCTGGGATCCATATTTCGTTGTCCAAGTGATCCTTTATGTGGGTCTCAGTGAAAGCCGCGAACATTGCCTTTGCCTCTGCAAGCAGTCCACGGATGAAAGGTATTTTGTTGTTTATTGCTGGCTTTAGACCCTGTATATTTGCAAAGAAGAATGTTATCGGACTGGTGGTATTGTTGGTACTGGGGGGGGATTTTTTTTCCGGCATTAGTATCTGTATCTGTTGGTTTGGAGTGGAGGCCATCGACTGTGGTTCCACTCCAGGAATGACTGGATTTGGTGTACGATTTCTGCCATTTCCTGCCAGTTTTTTTTCCTTCCTGGTACTAAAAAACCTCTCCCTCTTGAGTGGCTGTGGCTACCCAGGTTTTCCCATGGCCTGGATGTTTTGTATCTTTTTGTCCCCTTTAGATGGTATGCCTGGCAATTTAAGTTATAGCACAGTCTTTCCTGTACTGAAGAGGTACACATTTCAGGGTGAAAAAGCTTACAGGAAGGGAGTTTGCATTTTCCTGTTGTCATATGGGCATGACATTTTCTAGGGTGGTCATAGTTGCATGTCCCATCTGTTTTTCCAGATTTCCCATGCCAGCAGATACCAAGTGCATAGTATGTGCACAGGCTTGGTTTCCGTTTGCCTTGGGTTTCTGTGACTGTATTCCCTGTTGGTGCATGTTTCCCTGTCTTATTCCTATCCTCCTTAGCACCAACAATGGAGCTCCCACCAGTTGTTTTTGGTAATTTATCCTCACTATTGCTATTGGAGTCCTCTTGTTTGCTATTTCCTGCGGTATTTCTGGTTTGCAATATTGGTTTTATCTTATCTTTGACTACACTTGTTTCCCTACTATGGCTCCTGTCCTCTATGAGGTCATTTATATGTATTCCTTCCTGCGTATAATTCCCGACTACCTGGACAAAATCTCCAGCTTCACCATTACTGTCTCCCAGGACAATATCTCCAACTTCACCATTTCTGTCTCCCAGGACAGCACCTCCAGCTTCACCATTACTGTCTCCCAGGACAGCACTATCAGCCCCACATTTACTGACTACCAGGACATCACCTCCAGCCTTACAGTTTGTGACTACATGGCCAGTATCAAGGGCAGTACCATTCAGCCCGGACTTTTTATGTTCCCATCTGTTGTAGAAAGCTTCCAGGTTTTCTATGAAAGCAGCTTTGATGTTATCCTCTTTTAATACCCTTGTGATTTTAGTCCACAGATTTTCCTCATTTGGGCATACCCAAAAACACTTCTCTGTTTTAATACTGCTTGTAGCTAGTTCTGGGATATCTGCACAAGGAGCGTGACACCAATTTCCACAAAAATGACAATTTATCCATGTGGTAGCCCGTTTGTTTGACTGACCACAGACTACACACAGCTTCATAATGATTTGAATGGTTGATTTACTGCAAGTCTACTAGCAACCTCTTGAATATTATATTAATAACCTTAAATGAAGCTCTAGCTATTTGTATTTCTGTTTCTAACTCTTTTTGTATATTGGACAGCTTACCGTCACGTTCCTGATTTTTAATGTTTGTGTTTATAAGGGCGCCTACAAACCCATCCGTTTACAGTCTGCTTTATTGTCCAACGAAACTGTTTGAAACCAGTCAAGGGTTCGGACCAGTCAAGGGTTCGGACCAGTCAAGGGTTCGGACCAGTCGATCTACTCTGATCAGTGGGTCACTTATTTAAAACATACTGGTCGGTGATTTGAGCTAACACATGAAGGATCTACTGGAAATTATCTACCCGAGTAATATGTGATTTGACCGATACAAAAGTATAACTTGCGTGTTGAAGAGCCGGTGATATATGGCAGCTCCTACAATGACGTACAGTCGACCTCTTTGTTTATCAATCGCTGTATCTGGCTTTTCTATTTTTGTTTTTCCGTCTCCACCACAATAAATGCTATATTATCACTATAGTTGACTGGTGCAAATTTTGGAGGAAGGACGCTTTTTCTGTAGTAATAATTGCTTCTCGTTGTGTATATTGCGACCGCTGGTAACTACAGGTTATATGAAATTCACAGTAACGTCTCGTATTTCAAGAAAAAGAAACTAATGAAAGTCACTCCACTCCACTAAGTACCATTATAATACTGGTTAGTTGCTACTACAACACTGTATTCTGCTATTCACTGGTATCACTAGATTATATGCGAGTACACTAGCAGGCCAGGAAGATTATTAAAAACAGCTGACCTGTGGTAAGTTTCTGGCGACTTCTGGCACCTGCCTCTATAGGCTTATCACTTCATTTACAAATTCACCTGTTTTCAAATGACACTTTAGCCTTTATCATCAATATACTAGGGAGCCACTGTAGTATACACTATACACTATGTATACTCAATGCTTTCAGGGAGACTCTTTCCTCTGTCCTACTGTCAATTTTATATTACTCACTATATAAATTTTCATTTGGTATTCAAAAGAGTAAACCCTTAACACAAGACCCCAATACCTTGAGTATACCTGGAGAGGGCTTTGGGGGTCAATGCCCCCATGGCCCGGTATGTGACCAGGCCTCATGGTGGATCAGGGCCTGATCAACCAGGTTGTTACTGCTGGTTGCACACAACCCAATGTACAAACCACAGCCTGGCTGGTCAGGTACTGAATTTAGGAGCCTGTCCAGCACCTTGAAGATAGCCAGGGGTCTACTGGTAATCCCCTTTATGTATGCTGGGAGGCAGCTGAACAATCTTGGGGCCCCTGACACTTAGTGTGTTGTCTCTTATCGTGCTAGTGGTGCCCCTGCTTTACATTGGGGGATGTTGCATCATTTGCCAAGTCTTTTGCTTTCGTAGGGAGTGATTTTTGTGTGCAAGTTTGGTACTAATCCCTCTAGGACTTTTCAAGTGTATATAATTGTGTACCTCTCCCACCTGCATTCTAGGGGGTACAGGTTGAGGAACTTCAAGCATTCCCAGTAATTAAAGTGTTATCGCAGTTTGTGCCATGAAGGTTCTCTGTACATTTTCTAGGTCAGCAATTTCATCTGCCTTGAAAGGTGCTATTAGTGTGCAGCAATATTCTAGCCTAGATAGAACAAGTGACCTGAAGAGTGTCATCATCGGCTTGGCCTCCTAGGATGGATAATGAGGACCTTGAAAGTTTTCAAAGCATTAGTTTTACACTATATTGTGTAGTTGGAATTTGTTTTATACAGTGGACCCCCGCATAACGCTATTAATCCGTTCCTGAGAGCTCAATGTTATGCGAAATTATCGTTATGCGAATTAATTTTCCCCATAAGAATAATGGAAATCAAATTAATCCGTGCAAGACACCCAAAAGTATGAAAAAATTTTTTTTACCACATGAAATATTAATTTTAATACACACAAACTTAAGAAAACATGCACAGTTACATGACACTTACCTTTATTGAAGATGTGGTGATGATTGATGGGATGGGAGGAGGAGAGACTGGATGGTTTTAGTGTTTAGAAGGGGAATCCCCATCCATTAGGATTTGAGGTGTCAAGTCCTTTTCCTGGGTTGCTTCCCTCCTTTTAATGCCACTAGGACCAGCTTCAGAGTCACTGGACTTCTGTCGCACAACATATCTGTCCATAGTGGCCTGTACCTCTCGTTCCTTTATGACTTTCCTAAAGTGTTTCACAACAGTGTCAGTGTAATAGTCACCAGCACGGCTTGCAATAGCTGTCTGAGGGCAATTTTCATCCATGAAGGTTTGCACTTCAAGCCACTTTGCACAGATTTCCTTAATCTTTGAAGTAGGCAACTTCTTCAATTTCTCTCTCCCCTCCTCCGAAGCAATTTCCTCAGGTGTGGCCTCTTGCTGTTGAAGTTGATCTAGCAGCTCATCAGTGGTTAGTTCTTCATTGTCCTCCTCCACCAACTCTTCCACATCCTCCCCACTAACCTTCAACCCCAAGGACTTCCCCAATGCCACAATTGATTCCTCAACTGGCATAGGATTCTCAGGGTTAGCCTCAAATCTTTCAAAATCCCTTTGGTCTACACATTCTGGCCACAGTTTCTTCCAAGCAGAGTTCAAGGTCCTCTTAGTCACTCCCTCCCAAGCCTTACCTATAAGGTTTACACAATTGAGGATATTAAAGTGCTCTCTCCAAAACTCTTAAGAGAGTCAATCGAGTTTGAGGTCACTACAAAGCACCTTTCAAACAGAGCTTTTGTGTACAGTTTTTTGAAGTTTGCAATAACCTGCTGGTCCATGGGCTGCAGGAGAGGAGTGGTATTAGGAGGCAAAAAACTTCACCTTAATGAAGCTCATGTCTCCACAAAGTCGCTCTGCCAAGTCTGTAGGATGACCAGGGGCATTGTCTAACACCAGGAGGCACTTAAGGTCTAATTTCTTTTCAGTTAGGTAATTTTTCACAGTGGGGGCAAATGCTTGGTGTAACCAGTCATAGAAAAAGTCCCTAGTGACCCATGCCTTATTGTTTGCCCTCCACAGCACACACAAATTAGCCTTGAGGATATTCTTTTGCCTGAACGCTCTGGGAGTTTCAGAGTGATACACTAATAAAGGCTTCACTTTGCAATCACCACTAGCATTGGCACACATGAGAAGAGTAAGCCTGTCTTTCATAGGCTTATGTCCTGGGAGTGCCTTTTCCTCCTGAGTAATGTAGGTCCTGCTTGGCATTTTCTTCCAAAACAGGCCTGTTTTGTCACAAACACTTGTTCAGGTTTCAGTCCTTCACTGTCTATGTACTCCTTGAATTCATGCACATATTTTTCAGCTGCTTTTTGGTCCGAACTGGCAGCCTCGCCATGCCTTATCACACTATGTATGCCACTACGCCTCTTAAGTCTCTCAAACCAACCTTTGCTGGCCTTAAATTCACTCGCATCACCACTACTTGCAGGCATTTTTCTAATTAAATCCTCGTGCAACTTCCTAGCCTTTTCACTTATGATCGCTTGAGAGATGCTATCGCCTGCTATCTGTTTTTCGTTTATCCACACCAATAACAGTCTCTCAACATCTTCTATCACTTGCGATCTCCGTTTCGAAAGCACAGTTAAACCTTTGGCAAGAACAGCTTCCTTGATTGCTGCTCTCAGACACAATAAAAGCGATGGTTGATTGGGGTTTACTATACAACCTGGCCAGCTCGGAGACACGCACTCCACTTTCATGCTTAGCAATGATCTCTTTCTTCATCTCCATAGTAATTCTCACCCTTATTCCTGTAGGGTTGGCACTAGAAGCTTTCTTGGGGCCCATGGTCACTTATTTTTCAAGTGAAATCACTATAAAAAGGCTGTAATAATACGAAATGTTCCGATTGTATGCTTGAATGGCTCAGGCTGCATGGACGTGTCTCGGATGAATCGCGTTGAGCGAATTTTTTAGCACTATGCGAGGCAAAATTTTAGCGATAAAATGTATCGCTATGCGGATTTAACACTATGCTATGCCAACGTTATGCGGGGGTCCACTGTACTCTGATACAGTTTTAATTTCCTCATGTTCTCCATATTGGAGCAACTGACATTTCTCATCATTGAATGTCAGTTTTCTGTGGCCCATTTAGAGATTTGGTTGAGGTCTGCCTGAAGTCTTGCAGTGTCTTCAATGAAGGACACTCGTGCAGATTTGGATGTCATCTGCAAAGGAAGACAGTACTGTAGCTTACATCCCTGTCTGTCAGATATGAGGATGAGGAACAGGATGGGAGGAACTTGTGGAACAGCTTTTCACAGTAGCTGCCTCAGACTTTACCCTGTTTACTACTACTCTGTTCTATCTGTTGGGAAATTATAGATCCATCTACCAACTTTTCCTGTTATTCCTGTGATCATGCATTTTGTGCACTATTACACCATGGTCACACTTGTCAAAGGCTTTTGCAAAGTCTGTTTATACTACATCTGCATTTTGTTTGTCTTCTAGAGCATCCAGGACCTTGTCACAGTGGTCCAGTAGTTGGGACAGGCAGGAGCGACCTGCTCTAAACCCATGTTACCCTGGGTTGTGTAACTGATGGGTATCTAGATGGGTGGCAATGATATGGGATGTTAGTGCTATCGGTTTGTATTATAATAAAAAAGAAGCGCTAAGCCACAAGGGCTATACAGCACTGTATCGGTTTGTAGTTCTTTAGTTCTTTACTACAGCTTTACTGTCCCCTTTGTGGAGTGGGGCTATGTCTGTTTTTAGCAGCTGTGGGATGACCCATGTCCATGCTCCCTCTCCATAGGATGTTAAGAGCAGTTCTTGATGAACACCAAGTTTCACAAATCTGGGCCTGGGGCAGAGTGCATGGGCATATCATTTATCGCCTTTTCAAAATCATCTGGCGTCAGGATAATATCAAATATGTTCGAGTCTATCAAATTCTGTCTCTTTCATAAAAAAAAATAATTTAGGTCTTTGACTCTCAGTCTGGTTAGTGGCTTGCTAAATAGTCATATTGGAACTTGAGTAGCTCATTTCCTTGCTGTCATCTGTAGGACCCACCTCATTTAAGTAGGGGCCCAATACTGAATGTGGTTTTCTACTTTGATTTGGCATAAGAAAAATATTTTGAGTTTCTTTCAATTTCATTTATAGCTTTTAGTTCTTCCCGCATTTCTTGATCCTGCTGATCCTGCAAGATTCCTTTAGCTTTAGTTTGATGTTTGCTATTTCTCTGACCAGTGTGTCCCTTTGTATTACAGATATATTGGGCCTTTTTTAGCCGTTCTATTATTCTTTGCCTTCTCCTGTATAGGGAGTGCCTGTCTCTTTCTAGTTTACATCTTCTCTTCCTTTTCCTGAAAGGAATATGCTTTGAGCATACCTCGAGTGCTGGAGTTAAACTGTTCTAGACATAGGTTTGGATCCGTGTTGCTTAGGCTATCTTCCCAGGTTATATCATTTAGGACCTGAATGACTGTCCCACCATATGTTTTCATTACTAAGTTGAATTTGGTGAAGGCTCCCTCATGAGTGATAACATTTTGTTGGTCTGGGGCCCTTGGCATACATGTCTGAACCTCTTATGTTGTGATCCGAGTATATTGTCATTGATATGGTAATATTTCATATCAGATCATTGTTAGTGAAGATGAGGTCCAGTGTATTCTCCAATCTTGTTGGCTCTATTATTTGCTGGTTTAAAGTGAATTTGGTGCAGAAATTTGAAAGTAAGAAAGAGAGAGTGTGTGTGTGTGTGTGTGTGTGTGTGTGTGTGTGTGTGTGTGCGCGTGTGTGCGCGTGTGTGTGAGTGAGTGAGTGAGTGTGTGTGTGTGTGTATGTGTGTGTGTGTGTGTGTGTGTGTGTGTGTGTGTGTGTGTGTGTGTGTGTGTGTGTGTGTGTGTGTGTGTGTATGTGTGTGTGTGTGTGTGTGTGTGTGTGTGTGTGTGTGCGTGTGTGCGCGTGTGTGCGCGTGTGTGCGCGTGTGTGCGCGTGTGTGCGCGTGTGCGCGCGCGTTTTCATCTGAGCTGCCTCCTGGGGTTATCTCTGCAGGAGCTGGAAAATTTTCCAGATAGTGGTCTGTTTTCAAAAGCTGTTCCTGGAATTGTTGGGAAGCTACATCCAGAGGCTTGTATACAACCACAATGACTAGGGTTTAGTACTCTGTCTTTACTGCCAAGACTTCAACTACATTTGAAACATTCTGTAGTTCCGAGCATATCAGCGACTGACGTACAGGTCCCCCCTCCTTTGCCTGCTCACTCTGCTGCATCTGTATAGGTTATAACCTGGGATCTATATTTCATTGTCATGGTGATCCTTTATGTGGGTCTCTGAAAACCGCAAACACTATTTGACTAAGCAGTCCACCGGAATTCTTCAGGCTTGGTTTACATTCGGTTTGATTAAAATTACTTTTAGTTTATAAGTACTAATTCTTCCTTTCCACAGATTCAGAACCTGTCGCTTCAACTGGCTAAGTCTCCAAATTAAAAATTGGAATATCTCGTCTTAAGACCCTACTCATACACAAGATTATGATAGTAAACTGTCTCTGATATACGAGTTATTAAATTTGCAAGGCAAAAATGTCTAAAACTGTACTGAACAGAGGCCTTCCACAGGATACCAGGTGTCTGTTGGACACTAGTGCTTAGTTTGACTTTTTTAGGCTTTTTGGTTAAAGTATTATTCAAATTACCCTGTAGTTTAGTAAAGTAATAAACTCATACAAGTCGTACAATGCCTGAGGGAACGGGAGGCAATTAGGTTGCAGGGATACAGGGAAACAGCTATAAGAAAGCACACCTTCCCTTCTCACTGATGGACCCACCTTTCATCCGGACTCTCTCATTGACTTTTTGACAACTGACTTACTCCACAAACTCTGATGATACCTTCAGCCCTTTCTACCTCACTCTTGCTGCCCTCTACCCCTGCACTATCCCCTGCCCCGCTGTTTTCTGTAACCTACTAATCATCCCTCCCCTCTTCTGCCGCCCGATACCCTCGCTTCCTTCCCTACCCTGCAGCGCTGTATAGCCCTTGTGGCTTAGCACTTCTTTTTGATTATAATAAGAAAGCACACAATTTTGATGTGATATCTTAAAAACAAAAAAAGCGAAAAAACCTAGCTAAAGACTAGTATGGTGTAGACGCCTAACTCCCCTGGTTATGTGGAATAATCCACCTTTCATATTAGGCAACTTTTGCTCCATTTCCAGGCCAAAACAGAAATTTCCACTATGGGCACTAGGATGCAGGTCTATAACTTCAGTGGCTCAATGGGTAGTTTACTTTATCAACGTAATTTCCTTACTACAAACTACTTCGTGTACTCAAAACTAAATATTTTTGAGGCTGTGAAAACCGATGCACTGCCTTAGGCCCTAAAGGCGCCAACGTCCTTGACAAACTTCAATTAACAATATCACTTAAAATACTGCTTGCTTAATTACCTTACTTTACAGAGCGTACATAACTAACACAATCCTGTTTCTACCCTAAATAGAAACCTTCAGTAAACACACCTTATGGACAAAATGAGTCACAATCTGTGTACAAGACGCATAACTAAGCTTACCCACACCACCATAAACCAGTCTTACCGTGGTTTTGGGCACGTTCCCTCTCTGTGTAACGTTCTTAGCGGCTTTGTCATTAGCAATCCTCATTCTCTGTTTAGGAGCCATAGCGTTTCGAGACTACTGGAGCAGGTAGAGGCAGATATTAGAGCAGGTTAAGCAGCGAGTGTAGAACAGCAGCTAGATAGTGTAGCTGTCACTTCCTCCTCTTCACCTCCTCCCACAACACCTACGCATAGTAAACTAGTTCCTATTAACTAGAGTTTATTTTCCATGATATTAAATAGGTTTACTAAGTGAGTAAGTATATCTAGGCACAGGTACACATAAGTACAATTAGCATACATAGTGTAAATTACCTAGTATAATTCAAAAAAGTCAATGTAACTTTACACATTTTTTTCTATTTTACATGCAAAAAGCCCATATTTATGTCATGCATTTCGGACAGTAATTTTATCTGAATACAATTTTACACAAATTCTGGTTGATTATAATTGTCTTTAATAGTAATTTATTTAATGCTCAAAAAATCGAAGTGATTTATTTCCATTGGGATCCCAACATTTAATAATTTTTATATTTAATCTTAATACATAATTTTTTTGACATATAATCTTACGAAGTATATTACGCACAATTTAATCTAGATTAATGCAATCAAGTTAAGCATTACCTGTAATAAACAAATAAGTTACCCCTTAATTGTCTTAAACTTGCATTTAGAGAAAGACATTATGGATTTAACTTACAAGAAAACCCTCTATTTAGTTATACTGTCTTTAAATGAATTAAATGCTATCAGTAGCATATTTGCACAACTTCTACTTAAGACATTATCTCTTATAGCATAATAATAAGGTATTAAAATGACTTCAATGGATACAAATCACTGACTTTTTTGAGTTATCCTAAGTTCTCTACAAATACGCTGCTATGTATGATAATCTATGTAACTGTATTTGTGTATACCTGAATAAACTTAGGTGAAAGTAAGGAAGTTTATTCAGGTAGTTACACAATCTTTGGATGAATACAATTGTCTTAGATGTAAATATATGTGTAAATTACCAAGAATAACCAAAAGAGTCAAAGTAACTAAATTTTGTTGACATATGGAACAAGGTTTAATGGATGAAATGAAGACGCTTTCTTATTACTTGTCATAGTAAGCCATTAATAACACGGGAGACTGCCTGAGAAAAACATGGTGATGAAAGTAATGGTGGAGACACGTGTAGGTGTCGTCCAGTATTGTTCCGCGCCACGTCTCTCTCTCCTCCAAGCTGCTCAAAATGTCCAGTTCGAAGCTTCGAGCTGAGCGAAGCCTCGACTCCCCTCCCCTAAAGCTTCACATTCGCTCGACACTCTAAGTTTCGAAATTTTGAAGCTGTTGAGGTCTCGAAGCTGGGTTTGTTTTGATTCCTGTTTTCTGTTGCAATGTGTTGCAGCTGGTGTGTTGCAGGCCTTCAGCACTCCTGGTATTTTTACTACTGTCTCACCATATATACACCCGGAGGTGTATTTCTCTCAGCGTATATATGCTGAGAGAGGGTTTACTTTAATCCGTTTTAAGAATTAAAATATTTTTGTATGATGGTGAACACGTTCTAATGACTAGTGGAAAAGCTATAAACCCCCATTAATTAACCAAATCTGGTTATTTACTGCTAGTTCCTCGGATTATATACACAAATGAGATGTATTTCTCTCAGCGTATATATGCTGAATGTATTTTATCCCTATTTTAGGAAATATTGTCATGTACACGATGTGCAGCCTTATTGACCCTAGTTGATAAACTTGTAAACCTCATTAATTAACCATGTCTTGGTATTTACTGTTAGTTCCTCATAATATATACACAGCATATATATTAATAACCATGATACAGTTGATAGGCTTTAAACCTGAAATTTACTGCTGCCTAGTGGCTTTCTTTTATGCCAAACTATTTCTTATATGTAAACCACTTCACTTGTATACTGCATAAAAGTATGTAATAAAGTATTTGAGTCTGAACCTGCTACTCCAAAACCATTTTAAATTTGTTGCCAGCAAGCTAATTAGTATGATCTGTCATACCCCTCACGGAAGGTTCCTTGATGTTGGTGAGGGGCTCTTGATTTAAGGAATTGGATCTGTGCTCCAGTTCCCCGAATTAAGCCTGAATGCCTTCCACATCCCCCCCCAGGCGCTGTATAATCCTACGGGCTTAGCGCTTCCCCTTGATTATAATAATAATAATAATGATCTGTCATAATGAGGAATCTTCATCTTGACTGGCTGTTCTTGATCGGTTTCCTTGTCTTTATTTTCCCTCCAAGAATTTATATACCATATTTTCTGGTATATAAGGTGCACGAGCATATAAGACATGTCAGATGATGTTTCTAAGCAGTTGTAACGTTAGTAAACAACTACTAAAGCATAACCCAAAGCCTATTCTTGATCCTGACCTTGAGAACATAAGGCGCAGGCTGATTTAACAAGAATTTTTGTGGGGGAAAAAAAGCGTGCCTTATATGCTAGAAAATAAGGTATTTGCATTTCCCTTCCAGGGGGTTCCTTGATTCTGGTGAAGGGCTCTTGATCCAAAGGTGCTCATGGCTAGATTGATGGCATCCTAAGCTCACACACTGAGGGTCCTGGGATTGATCCCATCACGGGCGAAATGTTTGGGCATGTTTCCTTATGCCTGTGCACCTAGCAATCTTGTCTTGTAGGTTGCATTCTGAGGGACAAGATTAACCTAAGTTGCCCAGAATGCTCTGGATAACCAGAGGCTTTCTATATACTATGCCAGTGATGTCAGCTTGGTCTGTAATAGTTGTATCATGTTCTTTTAGAAATAATTATATAATTAACCCTTAAATGGTCCAAACGTATATATACGTTTTTTTAACATCTGAAAGTATGTAAAAAATGTAGATCTTCTTTTTTGTTTTACATTTGAAAATGTGTAAAAAAAACTTTTATCTACATTTTTTTTTGTTATATTTGAAAATGTGTATAAAAAGTAGGTCTACTTTTGTAGCACTACGAATTTGAACGTCAATCTCTTTGGACTGTTTAAGGGTTAAATAATATTATAATTCTTATAAAGAGTTTATGCTATCCTCTCCTTGGATCAAAACAAAATTATTACTTGTTCAGCACTTCCCTATATTGACTATATAAAATAATATGTGAATTATGGTTTTATATTTACGAAGATGTTTCATACAATGGGCTATCCATTCAAATTAGTTGTGAGAGTCCCTGGTGGACAAGTTTTCATGAGTATATTGCTATAACCCTCGTGTTGTCTTGTTTACATACCATTGGCGTATTCTACTGCTGTATTTTCCCTATAATTAATAGAAGTTGTAAGTGTATGTAGGCACAGGTACACATAAGTACAATTATCATACATAGTGTAAATTACCTAGGATAACTAAAAAAACAAAGTCAGTGACTTTTTTCCAGTGGAGAACTGCAGTAGGCCTGTTAACCCATGCTAGGCAGGTCCAACTCACACCTCGTGTACCCATCCAACTTTTATTTAAAGTTACCCAAAGTTCTTGCTTCATTGACTACTTGAGAGTGTGTTTCACTGAGACTTAAGCCAGGCTAGGTTAGGTTACTTTTTTACTTTCTTTAACATACTGTGGAACTACGTATAGATCTTGGAATTTAGTAATTGGTTATCGCTAAGCACAGAACTGAGCCCCAACACTCAGTATTAACCACTGTATGTTAAAGCAGCTAGGTTTCTATAAAGTGATGTCGGTACCAACAGAATTGACAATTTTTGTTACATTCATACAATAAATGTATGAATATTAATGTGGTTAGTTGTGTGCCTTGAAAATGATTAACTTTTTTTGTTGTGATTTCGTGTCATTTTTACATGTAGGTTTTGTAGTTTTGACTGTGTCATTTGTAAAATGAAAAACCCTGCAACATTTATGTTGATTAGGGAATATTATGGCATTAACATTGAGCTTTGCATAACATGTATAGTATTATGGATTAAAGTATTCTTTGGGTGGTGGTGCACATGTAACATGTTGCCTCAGTTGCCATTGCTTAAAACCCAGTGAACTAATCAGTCAGTTATTGGTTGCATATCATTCTACCTTTTGGCAAAAATCTTATTTTTTGGTGTTTTAAAACATTGGGAATCTGTATCATGCTAGATTTGGTTTATCACCTTGCTGATTACTATATCCAGTGGCACAGCAGATAATGGATATCACAGTGGCTGAGAAGAATGAAAGAAATAATGTGTGGATGGTTTGTATATGTGGTTGTCAATAAGGCTTAACATTCAAAATGGGCAAAAATATATGGACTGGTAACCAGTGATGTCACAAGCAAAAGCTCAGTATATCTTAGATGTCAATGCTGCAACTATTTCTGTTGTTAACATTATCCTAGCATGTTTCCTTATGATAAAACCGTTAATAATGATTGTTCATAACTTGTGGGATACTTTACTCTTTGACATTTTTTCAGAATATAACAGTATGTCTGCCAAAGATATGGCAAGTATGGAAGTGGATGAAGATGTGGCAGCTGAAGCCACATCATCCTCCCAGTCACTAGCAGTGGAGAGTACCAGCCAGGCTGCTAGTGGTATTATAAATGTTGTTGCCCCCACCTCACCTTTACCACAACCAGCTCAATCATCAGCATCATCATCATCATTGTCAGGTTGGTACAATCTACCAACATTTGTGTTAATAACAATTTTGATTCATATTGAAGTAATAGACCAGAATTCAGGGTTGCAGTAAAATAAAATGCAAGTACAGTAACACATGCCTGAACAATGTTAGAATATGGACCAGTGGAATACAAAGTCTGGTGTAAGCAATAAGTCCTTGATGCCCAAATGAAAAAACCGACACATTCCTCCCTAACACTTCTAAACAAATTGTTCTTCAGTATGGAAGTCAGCCCTCATTAATAAGGAAAGCATTGTAAAACACACTTGACAGCCAGCCCTATGTGACTGGGGAAGGGAAGAGAAAGAGAGTTCAGAAGGAAAGGGAAGAAAAATATATCCATTAATTTCCCTGAAGATAGAGAATACATAGCTGATCCATGTATGAATCATTCAGGTATCAAATAATAAGCATTAATGTGAACACAGACACCATATATCCTCAAGTATATACGACATGATTATAATTATGCAAATGTTGAAATACCGCAAGACAAGCTTATCCAAAAAAAGCTTATAGATTTGTTAAATCTGTTGATAAGATTTTATAAAAGATTCTATGGCTGGTTTATATTTTTAGTTTGATAAAAAAAAAAAGATGTACAGTATTTTGGTAGGCTATTGTTATAACCTGTGCCATAATTTTCTGAAAAATTGACCTTTCCATATTTCCTTAAATATGGTTCTAATGTAATTGATGTAGAATTTCCATGAGAGATTTAACCCAAATAAAAGGATATTAGTGCAGTAAATTCATCGATTGTTCATTACACTACTATAAAAATCTGTGGCTAGTTTTTATTTTAACCTTGTAAAAAGATGACTTCAGAAGGCTTGCTTCACAGTCTTGTCATGATTTTCTGGTACTTTGATAAAATTGCATTTCCTTTAATATTGCTCCAGTCATGTTAATATTGAAATCCCATAAATAGTTTAACCCCAAAATAATCTTTTACTAGGTCCAGTAAATCTTTAATTCAGTGTTCATATTATATTTAAAAAAATATACAGCACAGTATGTGACTGCCTATGATCTTAATTTTGTGGAAAGATCTATGATTGACCTACCCCACAGCTTTTAGAACCTTTTATAATACTAAGTCATGTAACTTGAAAAGCACACTTTTAGGATACTGCAGAGCATTTGCATACAAGGGTTTCCTATCTTTTAACAATTCCTTCTGTATTGATAAACATAAATGATAAAGGAGAGTATTATCCTATATTGTGATTATACATATTATGCTACCATTAGAAATACTAGTGTGATAGTACCGTACTTTGAAAGTGGGTAGGTGAGGGATTCTGAACTGATGACTTTGGATTCCCTATGACAAATGTTATCATAGTTTTATGTCTTGGCTCACTACAACCACATTATGCTGCAACAGTATCTAAGTGTATATAGTAACGGCTGGAAAACATTAGGGACGTGTTTGCATGAGACACCTGCTGTCCCTGTTCACCCATCAGTAAAATGGGTACCTGGGAGTTAGTCAACTGGTGTGGGTTGCATCCTGGGATAAAACTGACTTAATTTGTCCAAAATGCTCTGCATAATAAGGGGCTTTCTATATAGTAGTATGTCATTGATGTCAGCTAGGCCTATATACCATGTACATGTACTTGTAGTAAATAAAGATATTATTATTATTATTATTATTATTATGTTAGTAATATTTGACCAAATATAAAGATATTTTGGGATTTGAGGTTATGTAGATGAAAGATCAAATCATGTGAAGATCTATGCCACAAATATTTGAATTGCCTTTAATGAATTAAATACATGTAGCTACAAGGAAAGGATTCTGACTATTTTCCCATGGAATGAATAAGATGTGTATATTGTATTAAACAGTTAAATATGTGTAGTAATTAGGATTTTTAACTATTTAAAGCATCATCTGGTGTTGTTGGTCATGAGGGCAAGATTTCAGCTTTAAGGTTTTCAGGTAACTTTAATATCCTCATTTATAACACATTAAAATTTTGATTTGTGAAATCTTTGCATTTTGATCAAGACATGTGTTGCAACGCTTGGGAGTGATTAGTGTGTTATGTATACAATACGTATAGTATTGTACAGTTCATGTACAAGTATGTTAATATAGTATATAAGGACTTTGTGTAGTTGTTGCAGGAGGCAGTAACAGTGAGGTAGTTAGTGGAGATGGAGGTACTGTAATGGCATCAGCAGGCACAGTGGGTAGTGTCTCAGTCTCGCTCCATCCTTTGGTCATACTCAACATCTCGGAGCACTGGACACGACAGAGAGCTCAGGAGGGCAAACCAGTACAAGGTAAGAATTGGGTTTTATTGAACTGTTGTTTATCTATATGTTAAATTTATTAAGAGGTCATTCACAGCTACATTCATGATTAAAAGTTGCCTACTGATATTTTATGCTACCTCGCTGTGTGATACTAAGGGTCTGAGGCTTCATTATGCCCTTCTCTCACCATATAGAGGTGAGAGAAGATGATCATCTTTTTTCTTTTTTTCACCCTTGTTGTTGTTGCAATTATAACAGGGCTACAATTTACGATGTTAATACATTTCTGAAAATTGTTCCTTGGTCAGGTGTATGTAACTCAACCTATTTTCCGATAGACACCTTTGTTATAATCAGTTGTGTTCTCAAGCAGTAATCTAATTTAATTTATTTACCCAATATTTTACAATTGCTATTGTTCCTTTTCATTTATTTAAATAATGTTTACTACAAATAATACTAAATATTGTTAATTTATTTAAATAATATTTACTACAAATAATACTAAATATTGTTTAATGTATATTTACTGTACATGTTAATTAAACAAGAGCTACAGTATGTAGGTGTAGGCAGCAAATGGAATGTCTGAGGGAGGGTGAGTGGATTTTGGGGAGGGGGCAGGTCAGTGGTGAGTATAATTGTATGAGAGTATGACATGAGGTAATACGCATCATCCAGTGAACATGTCCATTATGCAGGAGCAGCAGCTGTCTCAGCCAAACTACCAAACAGTTATATAATCTAAAGTTTTTAGAAAATCTTTACCCCGAAAAACATGAACTTTCCATACATGTCTAAGAACAAGGAAAATACCAGCACATTTGATATAAAACTAACATTTTTCTTTATAATTCAGCTTGACAAAAATCATAATTATTAGTGCAGAATGTAAGTGGGCACTACTGCATATATTTTATGTACAATATTTATAAAATCTACAATAAGAACTTACAATACTTGGATTTACATTGTAATCACATTTGTGTTACCAAAAGTGTATGATTACTGAAATTTTTTTCCTAACATTTGCTAATCTTAAAAAGTCAAACTCTGCCCTGTTGCTATATATTTTTGTTATACCAGTCTTAATTTCTGATCAGCACTGTTTCATTTTTTTTTTTTTTTCAACAAGTCGGTCGTCTCCCACCGAGGCAGGGTGACCCAAAAAAGAAAGAAAATCCCCAAAAAGAAAATACTTTCATCATCATTCAACACTTTCACCACACTCACACATTATCACTGCTTTTGCAGAGGTGCTCAGAATACAACAGCTTAGAAGCATATACGTATAAAGATACACAACATATCCCTCCAAACTGCCAATATCCCAAACCACTCCTGTTTCATACTTGATATAAATGTGTGTTAAAAATATCTAACCAAGACAAGACTTGCAGAAATAGATTCAAGCTTGGGAAATTTTGATGTAGGAAAGATGTTGGGAAGTGCGAGTGTGACATTGAAGCTGTAGATGAATGGACCAAACTCCTAGGCAGTATCACTGAGCCAAGAACTTTGGGAAGCTTTAAAAACAGGTTGGACAAGTACATGAGTAGGTAGTGGGTGTAAATTAGACATGCCTAACATGGACCAGTAGACCTGCTGCGTTGTCCCTTCATTCTGATGTTCTTATATCTATGCCATGGGAGCATATGGTATAGTAATTTACTTCATTGTCAGTTTGGTTGTTATATATACCATATTTAATTTTTTAAAGGTTTTGGCTATCAGTTAATGTCTCAAGTACCTCAACTAGGTGTATAGAAATTTAAATACTATGTACAATATGTCCCTTAAACTCATATACGTACTTTAATGTACATAGTTTTTATGGCTGCAGGATGTGTATTATTATTTATGGTTGGTGATATTACAATTGATTGGTCTTTATTAGTCCCCAGGCAGCATTTTGGGGAAGTATTGTACTACAGTATTTTGTTTTTCAGAGGAATCATGTAACAAGTTTAGTCCTGGCTTCCTTATGCTATTCTTGAAATCTAATTAAATTTTCTTACTGCAGCCATTTTGAGTTAGGTATCTGCAGTACTGTTTTGCTATTATATTTTTATGGAATATGTATCAATGATGGTAGAATTACCGACAATGTTAGGTAAAAGGACACAGGTGCAACAAATGTAACATTTTATTGATAGTGAAACATTGCCACAATAAAATGTCACATTAGTTGCACTTGTCCTTTTACCTAACTTATGGAATATGTAGTAATAATACCTTGAGGTTAGTGTGCTGTTTGAGAAAATAAATCATTAATGCAAAAACAAATTACAGTATTTACATACATATTTACAGTACTGGGAGCTCTGATTGGTAAGCAGACTGGTCGCCACATAGAGATAATGAATTCTTTCGAATTGAGTTACGATGAATTAGGTGGACATATCATCATCAATCGTGATTATTATACAGTTAAGGAAGAGCAGTGTAAGTATATTGTAGAAATTTTTAAAATGTGTACATGAGCTGTACTCTTGTTGCCTGAATATTTATTTTTAAAAGGTACTCTATGCATTTGTTGCAAAATTAGGTGACATTTATTTCATGCGTTATGGAAAGCCACTGGTTATACAAAGTATTTCAAGCAGACTGAAACTAGAACTTAAAACTACTTGATTTCCAAACTGCAAAGCATTTCTGGCAGACTTAATCTAGGCATAGTATTAATACAGGTATTAATACAGGTCCACATTCCTTTATCCGAAACCCTTGGGGCCAGTAGTGTTTCGAATTTCAGAATGAAGGTGGGGTCTAGAGCAGCACCCTATAATCAAACATTAACATTGCAGCAAAAACGTATGAATACTCACACTATGTGGGATAAATAAAGACTACAAATACTACTATGGTTTATTTATAGAGTAATATATTGATAAATGAAATAATGGGATAATTATAGACCAGGAACACAATTCTTAAGACGATTGACAGACAGCATTTTTAAAGACTTCTTCAAGTGTCGTCTGTCTTATTAACATAGGTTTCTGCCTAAGCAATCTCTCTGTAACTGAATAAATTGCCATAATCTCTTGCTCACTGATAAATGCACATTGTTCAACGCCAGCAAGTAACTGATCACATATTTTCACCATATCGTCTATGGGGATTTTTTTCACCTGTGTTCACAATATCTTCATCGCTACTATTCTCATGCAATTTCACCATCACTCAAGGAATGCACGCACAACAGGTGCATCATTGTAAATGTTCAGCATTTCTTTGATGTCAGCTTCTTGTAACTTATTTTCACTTTAACTTTTAGCGTAAGTTACCGGGTTTGATATCATCTTCTCATCAGTGGCATGAAATCCTTCAAAGTCTTCATCTGTAGGTTTATATACATCAAACATTGTTTTAGGCCAAAGTCTGTGCCAAGCATTTGTTAATGTTGATTTATCAGCATCCTTCCAAGCATTAACAACTGCATAGGGGTATCTGCAGCTCTTTTTGACATTTTCACAGTGAACTTCAACAGTCACAAAATAAAAGGCAAAAACAAAATATCAGCAAACAGCAGACACACATGTGAATACTACAAGCGCTGAGACACAACTGATGCCTGCCACTCTGGCTGTCAATGCTGGGTCACGCCGCCACGTGGTGGCGTTGGAGTTTGGTATTCGGAACTTTTCAAATTTCATAATTTCGGATAAAGGAATGTGGACCTGTAGTACGTAAATATTAGAGTTTAATGCTGATATGGAAGTTCAGAATCTTTTTTTTTTTTATTTTTTTATATACATGTATATATATATTCAGTATTATACTAAAGGTTGAAGCAGGATGCAAATTTCTTTTTCTGTGAATTTAGTTGCAGCATGGTTAATTGACAAAACAAACTGCATAACAGTAAAAATATAATTTGTATTTACAGTAAATATGGTAAAAGTTAGTTGTGATTTTTTTGAAAAATATAATATTATGAGAGTATGGTACTAATGGATTTCTTTTTTCTTGCATGTGATGTCACAAGTATATTATTTAAGGCAGTAGGGTTAAAGTTTGTAATGAGGAAATCAGTTTTGGTAACAGAGTTTTTGCAGTAAAGCAAAGTGCCCATTATTTGGGGCTTGGTTCACAACCTCTTAATTGAAAACTAATTGTATAGTTTCATTCTAAACCTGCTTGAAGGAGTTTTGAGTCCTAAATTTCTTTATTTTATTTTTTAAATTTTCTGTGCATGTCAGGATTAACTGGGTTAGTGATATTCAAAGAGGTTGAATTGCTCTAAAATGCAATATGACCACAAACCTAAAATAAAATTTATTATATGGAGAATTGAATTGTATTTGTGAATTCTGAAGTTGTGAGGAATACTGTGAACCTTACCCTCACAAATTTAGGGATTCAGTTGTATATTTTGTAGGATGAATTTGTATAAATTAATTTTGTCACTTTTTTTTTTTATATATTTTTAGATAAGCAAGTATTTAGTGACATGGACTTACTTGGCTGGTACACTACTGGTGATACTCCTGGCCCTCCTGACCTCTTGATTCATAAACAAGTCTGTGATCTCCTGGATAGCCCTGTATTCCTCAAACTGAACCCTATGGCACGTCACACAGATGTGAGTAGTAACAAGATAATTTGTAAAGCAGATCAGAGCATTATACTGTATTCATTAGAAATATTCAAGTATATTGTACAGATGTGTTAAAGAAAACAATAAGGAAAATGTGTTTGGTAAGAGTCTTCGTACAAGGTTGTGTGACAAAACGATTTTCTAATTGCAAAAGGAACAGACCACTAAAATTTAACATAAGGTGAATGAGCTGCTAAGTGAAAGAGGCGATACATTTTTGTTTATCCTATCGTCACTCCATTTTTCCTTGGCCACCTCATTACCAGACATTTATTTTTTGTTTTATTATCACACTGGCCGATTCCCACCAAGGCAGGGTGGCCCGAAAAAGAAAAACTTTCACCATCATTCACTCCATCACTGTCTTGCCAGAAGGGTGCTTTACACTACAGTTTTTAAACTGTAGTGTAGTGTGGTATATTTTTTCTGATATGTTTAGTAGTTGTAGGTAGTAGGTTGGTAGACAGCAACCGCCCAGGGAGGTACTACCGTCCTGCCAAGTGAGTGTAAAACGGAATCCTGTAATTGTTTTACATGATGGTAGGATTACTGGTGCCTTTTTTCTGTCTCTTAACCCCTTCAGGGTCCAAGGCCCAAATCTGAAGTGGTGCCCCAGTGTCCAAGAATTTTCAAAAAAAAATTTGTTATTTTTTCTTATGAAATGGTAGAGAATCTTTTTGTGAAGGTAATAAAACAAAAAGTACGAAATTTGATGGAAAATTGACGAAATTATGCTCTCGCAAATTTTGATGTGTCAGCGATATTTACGAATCGGCGATTTTGCCGACTTTGACTCCCATTTTAGGCCAATTACATTATTCCAGTCAACCAAATTCTTAGCTATTTCACTAGTATTACTTCTATTCTATCGATTGAGCACAAGAAATTGCCAAGTCAACTGTTTCAACTACAAATTAAAGTGATCGGAAATTGTTAATTTGGCCAATTTAACACAAAGTTCAAAATATTCCAATTTCAAAACAGGGTCCAGAATAAACAATGTAGGTATTCCTGGAACTAAACTAACATTTCCTCTGTTCATTAGTTACGTTTTGAGGCTTTACAAATAAATTCCATTTTGATCTTTTATTCACATAATGAATTTTTATTCACACCAAAAAATAGAAGATTTACTGTTATGCAATACTGTAATAATTGTATAAATATCATCACCATATTTGTGAATGCATATTAGACCCACCAGCTGGCGTGTATTAGACGTGTGAGGTCGTTTGTTTACTCTTGAATATCGGCAAAAATTTAACATTTCTGCTACTTTGAGCTCAGTTTCAAGCCATTTCCAGTGCTAAAACCAATCAAAATCATCTCTATTTCTGTAATATGTCTTCCATTCTATCAAATGAGACCAAGAAATTGCAAATAGAACTATAAAAAACATACGAAAAAACACTGCAAAGTCGCTGTTTTAATAGAAAAATCATGATTTCAGTTTTTTCTCTCATTATACACAGCGTGCTGCAGGATCTGTTTTATGTGGTGCACACATACCACATAGATGTATTCTCTCATATCTAGGCCCAAATGTACCACTCACAGTTTATCAGAGTGAGCTGAGCTCATGACGTAGATCTACGGTTTGGACCCTGAACGTAAAGCCGTAGATCTACGGGACGGACCCTCAAAGGGTTAAACATGCAAGATTTCAGGTATGTCTTGCTACTTCTACTTACACTTAGGTCACGCTACACATACATGTACAAGCGTATATATATATACACACCCCTCTGGGTTTTCTTCTATTTTCTTTCTAGTTCTTGTTCTTGTTTATTTCCTCTTATTTCCATGGGAAGTGGAACAGAATTCTTCCTCCTTAAGCCATGCGTGTTGCAAGAGGCGACTAAAATGCCGGGAGCAAGAGCCTAGTAACCCCTTCTCCTGTATAACTTACTAAATTTAAAAAGAGAAACTTTTCTTTTTCTTTTTGGGCCACCCTGCCTTTCTGGGATATGGCCAGTTTGTTGAAAAAACACAAAACAAACAAAAAAATTTTTTTATTAAGTGGTTAAATAAATGGTTTTATAGGTCTCTGTAACCTAACCTAAATTAACTATATGCTCTAAGAGAATGCTAATGTACTTTGAGAAAAATAAATAATGTTTAAGATTTTAGATTGTATGAAACATCAGTAATAGATGTTTTAAAATGAGAAGGGGGTCGAGGACTCGACTAGAATAATTGAGAATCGTGTATTCTGAGCATTTTCTATGAGGATGCACGAGGAAACAGAGGCGCATACCTCATTTGACATGTCAACTTAGTAACTAGAGAATAATGCTCAAGTGCTAGAAAGTAAAGGATACAATTACATATATGTACAGTACAATCATTATTTTAATATTGTACTGCAAATACAGTTCTGTAAAAAGAAAATTCTTACATCTACATAAATACTTATGCATTACTGTACTGATAGGTGTGACTAAACGGCTAATGGTCAATGTATTTGCAAGTGCAAATAACATTTAAATAAGAGTACCTTCAGTTAATATAATTGATGAAGAATTGGGTTTGTTGGATATTGGTAAATCATTCTTGCTGTGAATAGAAGATAATTGTTGTAAGTTTTTCTTTTCTGTAACAGCTTCCAGTAAGCATATTTGAAAGTGTCTTGGACTTAGTAAATGGGGCTCCTACCATGCTGTTGGTAGAATTGCAGTACACCTTGGCTACCGAAGAGGCTGAGCGTATTGGTGTGGACCACGTTGCCAGGATGTCATCCCATGACACTCAGGAGAGCTCACTTGGTCAGTGTTGTGAATATTTAACATGAATTCCTGTATTTTTTACTATAATGGTTTAGTTTCTTGTTTTTTCTTTATATATAGCATCTTACTGGATAACTTTGTTAAACTGAAATGATTGATCATTCCATTAGAAAAATCATGCATTTTTGATACATTTATTGCCTGATCTGACTTGATATTATATTTTTTCATATCCTAAAGTCCATGCTTTTCTACACAAAATACCTTTACAAGGACTATACAGAGTAAGAATGTATGCACTGTATTTGCAAAAATATAATAAAAACATTAGTTTGGGGCCAGGAAAATTACAGTAAATTGTTATACTGTAGTTTTAGGAGGGCCTTTATTATCAGTACATACTTTACAACATTGCCTATAGTTTAAAGGATCTTTCCTATCACTTTTTTTAATGTCAGCATGTGTCATTTTTCACGTATATGCTGTCTTTTAATGAAATACCAAAAATAATCCCCAATGGGTAGAGTAATTAGTTCTTATTTTTTAAAAACCTTTTGCATTTTTCTTTCCAACACTTAGCAGTAGTTTTTATTTCAGTGAGCTTTATTTCAGCTCACTGAATTTGAATTAGCATGTCCTCTTTTGTAAACACATACTGAAACTTCATATTTAATACCTTGCAGATTTCCTCACATTTAGGTATTGTGTTATTGTATTTTGTCTTTCACCCTTTTTTTACAAACAAATCTTATTCTTATTTACTGTTTATTTTTAAAAGTTTTCATTCTCCTAATTGTTGTAATGTATATTCCTATCTTGCTTGTGTGATATTCAAGCAAGTTTTTGGGTTGTTGTGCTATCTGTATTATTCTCCATTTTTATTTCATAGTTCTCCATTATCTTGTGTTAAAATCTCTCTCTATTTATTTGTGTTTTCTCTTCTAAAGGGAATTGTTTTATAACATTTTTTATATTGTTGAACTCTGTGTATAATTTGTTTATATCTGTCCATTGTAATATTTTAATTTTATTTCTCTGAAATGCTATCTTGGCTTATATGTCTTTTTTATATATATATAATCTAGTCATTTAGGTGTGTAGTTTTCTTCATACTTTGCAGCACATGTTATTGCTCTTTTCAAATGTGTTTTGATAGTATAATAATTACTTCTTTTCAGGTAAATACTAGGTCAAATATGGACTCTTGTGTTACCTTTTCTTACAATCACAGGTCTTTCACCATCTCCTGTCTACTAGCCTGCCTGTCTTGTTACTATTTAAATATATTTAATTACAGTTGCAGAAAATCTTCAAGCACAATATAGTGCCATCAAGATGCTGGCAAGCCGGGTACGCTTAATTGCAGAATATGTTCGTGCCAGCCAACGTGGCGAGGTGGAGTTCAATCACGAAATTCTTCGCCAGGTCAATGCTTTGACTCATCGACTTCCAGTCTTAAGTAGTGATAAGTTCCGTGGAGAGTTTTATAATGTGAGTGATCATCATAAATTGAAATTGTATATATTTGTAGTTGTCAGCTTATATTATTAAGTAAACATATTATTATTAATGTGGCATCTTCAAGACTGATAAGACACTCTTAGTATTTTAATGTGTACCTGCATGCCAGCACAGTGTGTAAGTTTATTTAGGTACAGGTACACATAACTAATTATCAGAGTATAAAATATGAAATAACCTTAAAACACTTGAAATTTTGGAAAGTTTTCGGACATAATGGAGAGACGTGGAGCTCATAGAGAATGTGGACAAACTGAGTGGTGCGCAGAGACCGTATTAACGAGTTAGGAGGTGGGGGTGGGAGCCGGATACTGTAAGGAGTTTTGGTCATGATTTGAAATGTCCGTATTAGCTAAACTACATGAAGCGTAAAGTGAGGCCCTACTGTATTTGTAAATTTGTGTCATTGTACTATTCAGTATGAATCAGTGGATGTAAAAGTTTATTTTAGGAGAGAGAATGAGTGATCTTGATAAGTTTATCTCTTTGTAAAATATTTCCTGTGGTATATTTGGTTGATCTGTCAGCGAGTTATTAACTAAAACCTAGCCTTAAGAGTGATTGAAGGTAGTAGTTACCCTTGCATAGCAATGTTAATGATAATTATGAAATATTCACTTTTTTTTTATCCCCACCTTCCTTATCCTATCATTACTGTTATATTACTTTTTTAAATTCTGTTGTACTTTGCTAATCATATTATTTTTTTCTTTCAGCAATGTAATGATGTAGCACTGATGTCTTACCTTGGAACAATAACAAAGTGCTGTAATACAATGAACAGATTTATCAACCGCTTCAACCTTTTGCACGAGAGATTAGCCATGGGACGCCGGATGCGAGGCCTTTTCTTTTAAAATGTGCAGCAATAGATATACAGTACTGTCAATTTCTAGCGTTAAAAAAAAAAAAAAAAAGACTACAAGGATTATCTTGCTATGACTGTCAAAATATTTGTAATGTAATGAACATGAATATGTAGTATTTTCAATATATATTAAGTTTGCAAAATATTTGTTGTATGATCCAACCTGTTCCCTCAGCAGCAGGGTTATTTTCCAGTGCATTACATTGTTAATTTCTTTATGGATTTAACCATCAGTTATTAAAGGTTGGGTTAACTTAACTAAATATACAAGTTAGTTATTTAACTGTCAGTGACTCATTAAATTTGGGGGATGGGTTGCTAGATCATCGAGCCTGTAGTGTTATTAATGTTTGCAAAATGTACAGTTTAAATTTTCATCACTTATCAGTTTTTAATATTAATAGAGGCTTAGGAGTGTCACTTTTTGTAAAATGTGTTTTGCTCCAGATGAAAATCTGATGTCTTTTGACTTGTTATAGAACTGCACTGAAATATCTCCATGTAATATATTTGATAATATACGGTACAATCACTTGTAGGATGAAGTTTTTCCAATTAAGTTTTGCTCTGAGTTGCACAGAATTAAGTGCATTTGCAGCTTCCTTGGGCTGAGATGTTTTAGATCTAAATCAGTAACAACATTACATAATGTCAGCATAAAATATAATGGGTAATAAGTATTAAGCAAAATTTATTAAATGATAGAACAGATAACATAAAGTGGTCCTTAATAAATTTACACACTGAAACAGCTTTTAATATGAATCTTACATTTTCAACATGTGGAAGTTGGCGATTGAAATGTGTTATCATTTATAAACTTTATTCCACCCATGCAATGGTATGCATTGTATTAAAAATGTTCTAAGGATAAAATAAATACAAGACTACACTTGCCAAAAAAAATATAATGTAGAAATTAATTTTTGTCAAACTTTCTCATATAGAGTACAGTTAATAAGACAATCAACTTAAAAAAAAAAACCTAGTTTTGTCTGATAGAAAAACAAGTCTATAGTAATCCATAAGTTATTGTCCCAGTGCACCATTAACCATCTGAGTAGGGCCAGTGCTGTTTTCTGGAAGGTGGAGTTCCACTAGTGAAATAAGTTCTTCAACCTGTTCTTCTGTAAGCCTGTCTTCACTTTCTTCAATTATCTGAAACATGCAAATATTTAGTTCCCAACCATACTAAGTGCTGCACCATTTACCCTCATTAGAACAGGATTTCCTTACCTTTCCACAACCAATATAGGTACTTTAAGTAAACTTATGCGAGTGTCTGTTAAGCTAGCAGCAAAGAATTTGTTCCCGGCACAGCTGATACAGAGTAAGCGATACTCCCCCCCACCAAGGGGAGGGGGCTGATGCCAGGTCACCATCTGGAAAAGACCCAGGCTGGAACAAGACCGGTGAACCTACTATATACAGCTGATACAGCAGTGGGTTAGTGACCAGTTAATAGATCACGTTAAGTTGCATAAACCTATAAAGACATATATTTAACCACACAAGCAAGCTGCCATATATGTTGTAGCCATTTATTTTCAATGTGAGTTAATATTATAATAATGGGGTAGCACAAAATCAACAGGTATTATACACCCTTTCTAGGGAGGTTCACTGACACTGATGAAGGGTGCTTGATTGAAAGAACTGAAGGTACCCTTACTTACCTTGGATCAAATCACACAGAGTCCCACTTTCCAAAGTGCTGTATAACCCCTATGAGTTTAGTGCTCCCACTTTAAATCAATCAAATACTAGGATTATACAATACAAGGGAAATGGAAGGCAACTGGGTAAAATCCAAGGTAAAAAAAAAAAAATTTATATCCTTAGATCAAGAGATCCTCATAAGCATTGAAGCCCCTCTCAAGGGAATGTGGTTGAAGAGCTGTTTATGTTCGGGCAACTAATGCCAGTCCAATAACCTTTATCTTCACTTACTGTACATTCACTTTCAGCTGTTATATGCATCTTTAAAATGTTCAATTAAAGTATCTCGTATCTAATTTGCTAGAAAATTAAAAGAATTATCCATATACAGAATTTTTATGTTCTGAATTTACTTCCTCTTACTCATACTCTAATCATGTTATCTCTCGCAAGCCAATCCAAATGTACAGTGGACGATCAAGGGGAACATTACAGCCTTGACTTAAGAACATAAGAACGAAGGAACACTGCAGAAGGCCTACTGGCCCATGCGAGGCAGGTCCAAGTCTCCTACCGGCTTAAGCCAATGCACCCAACCTAGTCAGGTCAGGTCACATTGACTTAAGGGAGGAACACGGCAACCGACCTGGTAGCACAAGCTATCAGGTCCAACTCACACCCACCCACATCCACTCATGTATTTATCCAACCTATTTTTAAAGCTACACAACGTTCTGGCCTCTATAACTGTACTCGGGAGTTTGTTCCACTCATCCACAACTCTATTACCAAACCAGTACTTTCCTATATCCTTCCTGAATCTGAATTTTTCCAACTTAAAACCATTGCTGCGAGACCTGTCTAGGCTAGATATTTTCAGCACACTATTTACATCCCCTTTATTTATTCCTGTCTTCCATTTATACACCTCAATCATATCCCCCCTAATTCTACGTCTTTCTAGAGAGTGCAGATTCAGGGCCCTTAGTCTATCCTCATAGGGAAGGTTTTGATACATGGGATCAACTTTGTCATCTTCCTTTGTACATTTTCCAGAGAATTTATATCCATTCTGTAATACGGTGACCAAAACTGTGCAGCATAATCTAAATGAGGCCTAACCAAGGATGTATAGAGTTGAAGAACAACCTGAGGACTCCTATTATTTATGATTCTTGATATGAAGCCAAGGATTCTATTAGCTTTATTGCGAACACTTATGCACTGTTGTCTTGGTTTCAGATTACCGCTAACCAGAACTCCTAAATCTTTTTCGCAATCCGTAATATTAAGATCTACATTATTTAGTTTATATGTGGCATGGTTATTGTCCTGTCCAACATTTAGAACTTTGCATTTGTCTATATTAAACTGCATCTGCCACTTCTCCGACCACTGCATCAGTCTATTCAAATCTTCCTGGAGTGCTTGAATGTCCTCGTCAGAATTCGACGGCCTATTTTGGTGTCATCGGCAAACTTGCCGATGTCGCTCTTTATGCCCTCATCTATGTCGTTTATGTAGATTGTGAACAGCAGGGGGCCCAACACTGACCCCTGTGGAACACCGCTCGTGATGCTTCCCCACTCTGATTTCTCCCCATTTATGCAAACTCTCTGCTGCCTATTTGTCAACCATGCCTCTATCCAGGAAAAAATTTCTCCTCCTATTCCATGTGCCTTAATTTTCCTCAATAGTCTCTGATGTGGGACCCTGTCAAAAGCCTTACTGAAGTCCATATACACAATATCATATTCATTACCATGATCTAACTCCTCAAATACCTTTGTGAAAAAAGTTAATAAATTCGTAAGGCAGGAATGCCCCTTTGTAAAACCATGCTGAGATTCGTTGATTAATTTATGCTTTTCAAGGTGGCTACGAACTGCCTCGGCAATTATTGATTCCATAAATTTTCCCACTATGGAGGTTAGGCTTATTGGTCTATAGTTCGAAGCTAAGGACCTGTCACCTGTTTTGAAAATAGGTATCACATTTGCCATTTTCCACTTATCTGGCACCATGCCAGTTTGTAGTGATATGTTGAAAAGATTAGCCAAAGGTGTGCTAAGCTCCTCTTTACATTCCTTTAGAACCCTTGCATACAGTTCATCAGGGCCTGGGGATTTATAGGTTTTAATTTATCTATTTGCCTAAGGACCATGTCACTTGTGACCCTAATCGTGCACAGTTTATTATCGTCCTGTTCTACATAATTTATCATTACTGGAATGTCGCTGGTATCCTCCTGTGTAAAAACTGAGAGGAAGTATGTGTTAAAAATTCTACACATTTCCTTATCACTGTCAGTGAGCTGACCCGAGGAACTTTTGAGTGGGCCTATCTTGTCCCTGATCTTACTTCTGTATACCTGAAAGAATCCTTTTGGGTTAGTCTTCGATTCTCTTGCAACTTTAACCTCATAATCTCTTTTTGCTTTTCTAATTCCCTTTTTTATTTCTCTCTTTAACTGAATATATCGATTTCTTAATTGCCCCTCTCCTCTTTTGATTTGCCTATATATGCCTCTCTTTTGACCAATCAGTTATTTTAATCTATTGTTCATCCATTTAGGATCATTTTTGTTTGATCTGATTTCCCTATTTGGAACATAATTTGACTGAGCAGCTAGAACTATGCCCTGGAAAGCATCATATCGGCAACCATCACCACCTACCTGACCCTTAGTCAGGTCATTCCAGTTCAGCCCACCTAAGTAATTTTTTAGTCCTATGAAATCAGCCAAGCGAAAGTCAGGGACGGAGACTTGATTGCCATTATTAGGGGAATTCCATGATATATTAAAACTGAGTGATTTGTGATCACTTTCCCCAAGCTCATCATTAACCTCAAGATTATTAATTAGTGTTTCCCTACTGGCAAGAACCAAGTCAAGGTTATTTCCCCTAGTTGGCTCTGTCACAAACTGTTTTAAAAAACAATCCTGGATCGTATCAAGAAAGTCACCTGACTCTAAATTTCCTGTCAAATTGCTCCAGTCAATCTGTCTATAGTTGAAATCTCCCATTAGCACAACATTTTCGTATGTAGATGCCTTACGAATTTCGTCCCATAGAAGTTTACTGCACTCCCTATCAAGATTTGGGGCCCTATAAATCACACCCAAAATTAGTTTTTCTCGGCCCTCGAGAAGCTGTAACCAAACAGATTCAGTGGCTGACGCTTCTAATTTAATATCTTGTCTAACACAACAATTTAAATTGTCTCTAACATACATCGCTACTCCACCACCTTTCCTGTTGACCCTATCAGTGTGGAATAATTTATAGCCTTGTATGTGACATTCAGAGGGCATCTCTCTATCTTTCAGATTGAGCCAGGTCTCTGTTATAGCAATAATATCTATGTTTCCTGCACTTGCAATTAATCTTAGCTCATCTATCTTATTTCTTACACTCCTGCTATTAGTATAGTAAACCTTAAGGGAGTTAGTCCCTTGCTGCCCTCTGCTGTCCCCCTTTGTTTGCTGACCTGATCTATTGTCTTTATTTATAACTTCATGCTGAATGCCTTTTATACATTTACTGTTTCCAACCCTAGTGTTGCAACCTGCTTGTTTCCCACACACACCCATACCTCTATCTTCCATCAGTTTAAAACCATAGGCATTTCACCAATGGCCTTCTCAATCGAGTCTGCAAGTGCTACCACCCCTGCCCCAGAGAGATGTACCCCATCCCTTGCATACATATCATGTTTGCCATAAAAGTTGTTCCAGTTGTCAATGAATGGGATTGCAAGTTCCTTGCAGTATCTGTCTAGCCAGCAATTTACACCAATTGCCCTAGACAACCATTCATTTCCTACTCCCCTTCTAGGCAAGATGCTACATATGATTGGGATCCCTCCCTTAGACTTAATGAAATCTATAGCTGACCTGTACTTATCTAGCAGCTCTTCTCTCCTACCCTTCCCAATATCATTTCCACCAGCACTGAGACAGATAATGGGCTTGTTCCCATTACCTGACATGATATTATCCAGCCTGTTGACAATGTCCCCAACACCAGCTCCAGGGAAACACACTCTATCTCTCATCTTCTTATTCCTATTACAAAAAGCACGGTCAATATATCTTACCTGAGAGTCACCAACCACAAAAATGCGCTTACCTCCATTAGCAGGGGCAGTAGTACCCTTACCTTCACTGGCCACTGAAGTACATTCATCCTGGAGAACAGAGAAGTGATTTCCTACCTTCAGATCTTAACTCTTAACTTTCCTTACTCTGATGCGCCTCCCATTACTGTGAACCACTCGCCACTTGTAGCAGGTGCTGGGCTGCACCTCACTGCTGGTAGCCGTTGCTACCTCCCCAACTACAGCCTCCTCACAGCGAGAGACAGACTGCACCTCACTGCTAGAAGTCTCATTCCCCACAACTCCAGCCACCTCACACTCTCCCAGACCCATTGAGGTGGACCTTCAGCCTCCTAATCTCCTCCTGGAGAAGCAAGACCTCCTCCTTCAACTCTCCAACCTCAATTTTTAAAACACTGCAGAAGCAAGCCATGCTTTGTAACCGTCCACGCTAATCCCCAAAGCAGCTCAGGGTCTGTGACCTCACGTGACGACTGACCACTGACCACTGTCGACTGACCACTGACCACCAATTGCTTGGTGAAGCATTAACTTGTATGCATAACCTGCTTTAGCTTAAAAACATGCTGTATTAATCAGCATTTAAATGATTCTATATGCTGTATATGTTTATTATCTTATACATTTCTTGGCTTACTATCATGCTTCAGATTCATATATAACACTTGAATTATACACATGGGATATGTACACATCAAAATCTATTGACAAATGTTGCAAATTACATAATGCTGATGAATTGGAGCTACCCTTTCCTTGGCTCAAACCTGATTACCTCCCATTTCCCAGGCACATTATGTTCTCTATGGGTTTCATGAATATAATATGAACTGCAACTGTGTAACAGTTATTATCAGCAATGCCAAATTTATATGCATTGATAAGGCAAGTACAAACAGGTAGTGCATGTGTATTGGGGGCTACCATATGGAGGGTTGAGCCCCCACTGCACTATGCACTGAACAACACACACAGATTTAGCACTTCATATATACGTATAATTACTCATTATTATTATTATTATTTTTTTTTCAACATGTATGTATAATAATGGTGTGCAATGATAATAGTAAAACTGGCACAGCAGACCTTACCAACTGCATCTCCACTGGTGTTGTTGGCCTCAAGTTAATTAACTGGAGCTTTTCAGCTTTAGTGAGCTTGAAATCTTTTACAGACTGAAGAAATCTTTGGATTATTTCTGGATTCTGATTTCTACAAGGTGTTTTCTCCAAATACTTGAGTGTCTGTCAAATCAAAGAATGTATTATTTTAGCAATCAGATTAGAGGCAGGAGGCATGGAGGAAGTGAATGTACTGAATGTGTCAGATAGTGGGTATATTAAAGGGAACCATAGAATAGATAAAAAAAAAAGATAGGTGGAGTGTTGAGACAGCTGTGTAATGAAGTTTATTTAACAAGGCAAATGCACTCTATGACTCCTATGGGTTTAGTGCTTCCCAATGAATATACTGTAATATTAATAATGAAGATAAGATGGGGACTGTACCATAGTAGTGATAACACTTTTAACTGATTTTTTGATATACAATACAGGTATATTTTTTAAAGTATACAAGTCTACAACATGCAAGTGATTTTTGCTTCTGTTTTTGTCTAACTGAGAGGTTTGCATAGAGAATGATAGTACAAAAGATACTTTTCTCACACAGGTTCATATTGCATACTAGTGGTTGTGAATTAAATTAAGTTCCCATTTTATAAATGTGCACTATCACTATCCCACAAAATAGCAAAAAATTCATCAAAAAAAAAATCAAATTTTAAAAATATTTTGTTCAAATGAAAACTTAAAATGCATACGTCATAGGCAATATTGGCAAGGTGTGTCTGAGTTTTGGCAAGGTTCCGTCTTCCTTTGGCTCCTTGCTGACATAAATCCTGTAGCAATGAATATACTTCACAGTTGCTCAACACTGCCCCTTTACTATTCACTCTGCAAAAATAAGAAATAAAAAACTTTGAACATAATGGATGTCACATGCAAAATGATCTTTTATTTATAGGGAAGGAATGTTGTAGAACTTAAAACAGGCTTAGCATTATTATCATATAGGGAAGAATTTTTTTTAGGCATATAGAAAATTTTATACCCAGAGGTGTGATCCAACTGGAAGTACAGTAGAGTACAGCCCAGAGGTGTGATCCAACTGGAAGTACAGTAGAGTACAGCCAATATAAATTCTTTGTTTTCAAAACATTTTACACAAGTAGTTTTAAAAAGCCTGTAGTATACACATAGATCAGGAGAAGGCTCTTAACCCTTAAACTGTCAAAACGTAGATCTATGTTCACATGCGAGGGGCTCCAAACGTAGATCTACTTTTTTTTTACATGCTTTCAAATGGGGAAAATAAAGGTTGGAGCGCTACGCACGTGAACATAGATCTACGTTTGGACAGTTTAAGGGTTAATCTATAAAATTGATGTTCTTCTCATATACCTTGGATCAAACCTGATTATCTCCCATTCCCCGGGTGTTCAATGACCCCTACAGGTTCAGCACTTCCCCACGAATAAAATACTACTAATTAATACTAAAAAGATTACATAGATGTGGAGCTATTATAGCCTTTGTGTATAGCATAAGGTACAGTTAGAATGATAAAAATGAAAAAAAAATACGAATTAAATTTTTTTCACATCAATTTTGCAGGCTAAGAGCTGTTATCCTGCTTCAGCTCATTTCAAAACCCAGCCCTATCTAGGGTATATTACCACCACCTGGGATATGACCCACAACAGTCAACTAACAGCCAGGCACCTACTTTCTACTAGGTGAACAGGAAACATGCCTAACATTTACATCCATGCCGGGGATTGGACCACAGACACTCAGTATGTGAGCTGAGAGTGCTGCCAACAGAGTCACAAGAAGAAAATTGATACAAACAAATGATGTGATAATGGCAGGAGATGTGGATAAAATTTGTGACTGTGCTAAAAAATATTTCTGGAAAATGAGTGGTGTAGGAAAAGCGGACTAATTAAGCATGGATTTTTTTCAGTTTTTGTTTGAATTCATTAAGATAGTTTTTTAATCAATTTGGTAATTTATTCGGCAATCCTTTCACTGCTCCAATCACTAAAATTAAAATGGCTGTCAGTGTCACAATTTAAAAAACTTTTCTTATATCTTCTGAAATGGGAGAGAATACTTTTCAGAAGGTAATAGCACCAGAAATGCAAAGTTTGATGGAAAAATTCATGAAATTATGCAGGAACAATGTCGGCAGTCTGGGCACAATTTATGCCTCAGCGATTCATCCATTTTAAGGCCAAGTCCACTGCTCAAACAGACCCAGCTCCTGACTATTTTGTTAGTATGATTTCTGTTGTATCAACTGACAAGAAAATGCCCATTCAACTACGTACATATTAGAACTACCCCACAAACTGCCAAAATTTGGCAAACTGGCCAATTTTACTAAAAATTCAACAAATTTAATTTTATAATCAAAATCTCAAATGAATACTATAGGCATTCCAGCCCCCGAAGCAACTTTTCTTCTGTTCATTAATCACATTGCCAGACCTCTACTATATAGTACCTGCCCTTCATTTTGAATCTACCATGACACTAATCACTGAAGTTTTATTCTATTTATTAGCTAATAAAATATAACCAAGAATCATTGGTCATGGTTTAGGCCATCCTAATAACTGAAGCAGACCTAGTAAAAACCCGCTGAACAGACTGGGGTTGTAGGGCCCCTACCCTTCCTCAGTAAAATTGCTAAAAATTGAATGTTTCTGCTACTTTGAGGCCTATTTTCTGGTCTTAAATTGACCAACTCATCTCCATTTCACTTGTGTGTTTTTCTGTTTGTCAACTACAGTGGTACCTCGGGATACAAACAGCTCAAAACTGAAACAATTATGTAAGTGTATTTATGTAAGTGCTTTTGTAAGTATATTTTTGGGGGCCTAAAACAGATTAATCTAATTTCATTATATCTTATGGGAACAAATTCATTTGGTATTGGCACTCGAACAGCGAATTAAGTTCGTATCCCAAGGTACCACTGTATATCAAGAAACAGCCAACAAAACCATAAAAAACACCTTAGAAAATGTCTCAAAGTCATTATTTTATCCCAAACATAGGTCAGATGTTCTCATCATGAACTGTATGGGGCAAGATTTTTTTAATACTGTGCACACCCCTTCTCTCATGTCTAGGCAAAAATTTACCAATCACAGCATATTTGAGCTGTATAGCCCTTGTGGTTTAGTGCTTCTTTTTGATTATAATAATAATAATACTAACAGCATATTTGAGATCACCATGATTATGACATAGATTTACATGAGCGAGACTAGCCTCAATGATGTAGATCTATGTGGAACACAGTTAAAGGGTTAATGGACTCTGAGGGAAGAGGGCATCCAGCAATGGCAATCATCTGTTAAATAGAAAAAAACTATGCCACACTACTGTATGCATTATACAGTACTGCACACACAATTTACAGATATTCCGTAATAAACACCGAAAATAAAGAAGTTAAAAGCACAGTGGAGTAATTTTATTTGCTATCTGTCGTGGATAAATAAGATTATTTTGTATTTCTATGCAAAACAACCACAGGGGAGTCGAATAACAGCTATAGGCCTTTTGTGTTGCAATCAACACATCATCAGGAGCATGCAAAGTTGCAGAAATGAGTAAGAAATCTCAGCAGTTTCATTTCAAGGGACGCTTGCTAAGACTGAAGGTAGAAGAGCGGCGGGAAGCATACAGTGCCCAGGCACATGAGTGCTGAGTGCCAAACAGTTTCAGTATTATAAAAATAGAAGATAGTCAGCCCACAAACAAAGGCATTTGAGTGGTTAACTAGCAAAGTAATATTGGTAACATAATGGTTATCAAAATTATCAATCTGACTTCAGGGCAATATGAAGGACTTAACATTCTGAATAAGGATGTGTCTGGCAACTGTCTGCAGAAAATTCCACATCTTAAGGAAAATGAGAAAATGGGCAAGCTCCCCTAAAATTCAACTTTCAGTGTGGTTGTTTTGCATCATGTATCCTTGTTTGCGATTCCTGCATAAAATGAATACCATTTGTATTTCTATGTAGGAGCATTAAAAGGTTAACCCAATGAAATCACCATCTGGCTTATTTCTGTTTGGGTCCTTTGATCCTCTTCTTCAGGATGGAGCCCACAACAGATAGTTAACACACAGGTACCTACTTACTGCTAAGTGAACAGGGGCAGCAGGTGTAACAAAATATGCCCAACATTTCCACTTGTGCTCGTCTGCTGGAACTGAACCCAGGTCCTGCAGATATGACCCAAAGGCACTACCACTTGAGCCATGAGCCATAAGGGGTGTATGTATGATTTTATTTAGGCCTCCTACATTATTTTAAACTTAAACAATGGTTTTATATCATAAATTATAAGAACATAAGAAAGAAGGAACACTGCAACAGGCCTACTGGCCCATGCAAAGCAGGTCCAAGTCTCCTACTGGCTTAGGCCAATGACCCAACCTAGTCAGGTCAGGTCACATTCACTTAAGGAAGGAGCACGACATCAGACCTAGTAGTGCAAGCTAGTCAGGTCTGACTCGCTCACCCACACCCACTCATGTATTTTTTTTTTTAACAAGTCGGCCGTCTCCCACCGAGGCAGGGTGACCCAAAAAGAAAGAAAATCCCCAAAAAGAAAATACTTTCATCATTCAACACTTTCACCACACTCACACATAATCACTGTTTTTGCAGAGGTGCTCAGAATACAACAGTTACACAACATATCCCTCCAAACTGCCAATATCCCAAACCCCTCTTTTAAAGTGCAGGCATTATACTTCCCATTTCCAGGACTCAAGTCCAACTATATAAAAATAACCGGTTTCCCTGAATCCCTTCACTAAATATTACCCTGCTCACACTCTAACAGCTCGTCAGGTCCCAAGTACCATTCGTCTCCATTCACTCCTATCTAGTACGCTCATACACACTTGCTGGAAATCCAAGCCCATCGCCCACAAAACCTCCTTTACCCCCTCCCTCCAACCTTTTCGAGGACGACCCCTACCCCGCCTTCCTTCCCCTATAGATTTATACGCTTTCCATGTATTTATCTAACCTATTTTTAAAACTACACAATGTTTTAGCTTCTATGACGGTACTCGGGAGTTTGTTCCACTCATCCTCAACTCTATTACCAAACCAGTGCTTTCCTATATCTTTCCTGAATCTGAATTTTTCCAACTTAAAATCATTGCTGCGAGTCCTGTCTTGGCGAGATATTTTTAACACACTATTTACATTCCCCTTATTTATTCCTGTTTTCCATTTATACATCTCAATCATATCCCCTCTAATTCTACGCCTTTCTAGAGACTGTAGATTCAGGGCCCTCAGTCTATCCTCATAGAGAAGATTTCTGATACATGGGATCAGTTTTTCACAGCCCTCGAGAAGCTGTAACCAAACAGATTTAGTGGCTGATGCTTCTAATTTTATATCTTGTCTAATACAACAATTTAAATTATCTCTGACGTACATTGCTACTCCACCCTTCCTGTTAACCCTATCAGTGTGGAATAATTTATAGCCTTGTATGTGGCATTCAGAAAGCATTTCTCTAGCTTTCAGATTGAGCCAGGTCTCTGTTATAGCAATAATATCTATGCTTTCTGCACTTGCAATTAATCTTAGCTCACCTATCTTATTTCTTACACTCCTGCTATTAGTATAGTAAACTTTAAGGGAAATAGTCTCTCACTGCCCTCTGCTGTCTCCTTTTGTTTGCTGACCTGATCCATTATCTTTATTTGTAACTTTATGATGAATAGTGTCTTTTAAACATTTACTGTTTTCAACCCAAGTGTTGTAACCCAACAAAGTCAGCCTAATATTCCAAGTCAGACTGAAACGTTGTCATAAGTTTCTTTCTCCTATGTGCGGGTTATTTGTGTGTTGTTCCAGTGATGGTATTGTGCCTTTTGTTCTTTAATTTTTGTTCTCCAAATACTGTATTGTATTACACAGGGACTGCCAGTGTTGTTCTTTTGCTTAAATTTGACTTCAAGGGAAAGCTCTACACTCATAAGTGCTATATTTTTTTATTTTAATCAGTGAGAAGTGCTAAACCTGTAGGGGTTTCATGGGAAGGCAATCTGGTTAGCTCCAAGGGGAAGATAAGTCCAGTTCCTTGGGTAATAATAATAATAATAATAATACATATCTTTATTTACTACAAGTACATGTATACATGGTATACAGGCCTAGCTGACATCAGTGACATACTACTATATAGAAAACTGCTTGTTATGCTGAGCATTTCAGGCAAATTAGGTCTGTTTTGTCCCAGGATGCGACCCACACCAGCCGACTAACACCCAGGTACCCATTTTAAACTGATGGGTGAACAGGGACAGGGTCAGCAGGTGTCTTATGGAAAGATGTTCCTAATGTTTTCCAGCCGTACCGGAGGAGATTCGAACCCCGGACCTCAATGTGTGAGTTGTGTGTGCTAGCGATCGAGCTACGGGACACCTCAATGAAGAAACCCTCACAGGTATCAAGGTACCTTCCTTGATTTATGGGGAGTGCTAAACCCACTGGGGTCATATAGTGCCTGGGAGCAATGGAAGGTAATCACATTTAGTCCAAATGAATGGAGAGCAATATAATTCTTTAGGTCAAGACTCTTCACCGGCCTCAAGGGTATTTTGCTTAAAGTTTTTTCAGCAGTTTGTTAAAAAAATTATTATTACAGTTTAATTAATTAGCTGTTTTAACTTTAATGGTTTCAATAAGATATTATAAGGACCTCGTTGGAAATAAGTCACTTTGACTTTTTGTTATCCTAGATAATTTACATCAAGTACGGTAATCGTTCTTGTGTACTTGTACCTAAATAAACTTAATAAGTTTACGTACACATAAATAGTGACAAATTATCATACATACATACTACTCAAACATCCTTAATTCCGGTGGGGCTCTTGATCCAAGGAAATAGACTAACTCTCCCCTTCCTTGAATCGAACCTGAATGCCTCCCATTCCACAGCTGCTATATGACCCTTGTGGGTTTATCGCTTCCCCGATTAAAATGAGAAAAAATATATTTACTCACACTTCCATATTGTTGTTAAAGGTTTCGAGGGCCACGACAGCTTACACAGTATTGAGTCCTGCTTCCCAGTAACGAAGATAAGATTTCGTTCGGATTTTTAACCCCGGAGGGTTAGCCACCCAGGATAAAGTTAGTGCGTCATCGAGGACTGTCTAACTTATTTCCATTGGGGTCCTTAATCTTGTCCCCCAGGATGCGACCCACACCAGTCGACTAACACCCAGGTACCTATTTGCTGCTAGGTGAACAGGACAACAGGTGTAAGGACACGTGTCGAAATGTTTCCACCCGCCGGGAATCGAACCCGGGCCCTCCGTGTGTGAAGCGAGAGCTTTAGCCACCAGGCCACAAGGAACATACAGCTCTGCTGGGGAAGGAATAATGCCAAAAGCTGGACGGGAATTAAAAGTTTGTTTTATGGGTAGAAACGGGAACAAACAATTCCCAACAGGTCAAGTGGACAACACACGCCTGAACCCTGGCAGAACCAGACGACAACTGGCTTCCTCTAGGCCTTAGAAATTCGCAGCGTAGAAAAAAAAGCTTATGTATAAATAACAAAAAAAGGCACAATACCGTGACTGGAACGATACATAAATAACCATAGAAGAGAGGAGCTTACGACGACGTTTCGGTCCGACTTAGACAATTTACAAAGTGTGATGAATGGTTTGAAAGTGTCTCAATCTTCATTTACAAAGTCACATTTACAAAGTAAATGGGCCAAGTCGGACCGAAACGTCGTCGTAAGCTCCTCTCTTCTACGAGCTGACGTAATGCGCCTCATACCAATCTCCCAGCAAATGTCACGGGGAAAGAAAGGAAAAAAAAATAGATCTGATACTCAAATCCAGGTATGGCAACACGTCTCCAACCCTCCAGCACTCGTGCTGGAGGGTTGCTAGGAACCATCATAGCTTCCAGCGTATTGAACTGTCCTTCCCGGGGGTACCGGAAGAATATATTACGCCAATCTGAAGGAATATTGGAAAGAAGTTTATAGGGCCACTGACAGCTTACGCTGTATCAAGCCCTGTCTAATATTGTAAAAAAATAGCGATGAAATGGCATAGACATACTCCATTAAATATAGCAACCTTCTTCTAAGTGGGATACACAAAAGTTGAAATTTTGAAGTTGATTAGACAAGCCTGTCTCCACATATCACACGGAAACCAAATATATTAATGACCGTCTGCCAGTGTCCGGAAAAGAAAGTTTCCACCTAATTGCAAGGAAACTAACTAATGGCGGCACACATTATATGTACCCAATGCGCCCTGAGACCAGAAAGAGAGCGAAAGTGCAGGCCAGAATCTCCTGACGGTCTGGAGAGTCGAACCCCTTCATATTGAGCAGGAATGTGCGCATCACCGCACTTCAGAGCCCGCGCAGTGATAAACGGAACACCACAGCTGGAAGTATACCATCTCAGCATGAGACGGACACCATCGGCTTAGTTATTTATGCTTTACATAACTTAGGGCCTTCCCACGTGATTAATGTAGTCATCCAACTTTGTACAAATGTTGTTGTATTACGTGGAAATAAATATTGACTGATTGGAGGGGCGCATATCTCAGTATTAATACATACGCTTGGTTTATTTAAACCGTGATTTAAGGATTAAAGCGTACTTGACTGGTGGTATACAGGTAACATTCAAGTTACTTGTATACCACCAGTAGTATACTGTGGTGGATAGGCTTCAAACCTAATAAACCAGCCAATTAAGCTTAATATGACATCACACTCAATGTTTTAACACATCTCAGTGTTGTCATTACATATACCTGGGGAGAGTTCGGGGGTCAACGCCCCCGCGGCCCGGTTTGTGACCAGGCCTCATGGTGGATCAGGGCCTGATTAACCAGGCTGTTACTGCTGGCCGCACGTAATCCAACGTACGAACCACAACCCGGCTGGTCAGGTACTGACTTTAGGTGCCTGTCCAGTGCCTGCTTGAAGACAGCCAAGGGTTTATTGGTAATCCCCCTGATGTATGCTGGGAGGCAGTTATTAAAAAAAAAACATAGAATACGAGAATTAAAACACAAATGTACTAATTAGTTTACTCAGCAAAAAATTAAGGTAGCTGTGCTACATATTAATTACTATATAAAATATACATTTCAGCATGATGAATAATAAAAACAGTTGTTTTTGATCAGAATATTGAGCAATCTGATGTTAGGTTTTATTTTGTAGGTTTGATAAATGTAGTGGCAGATTGATGCTTATAGCACAGCTCCAGTTCTTGATATAATTTGTATATGTTGTTATTGCTGCTGGTATTGCTGGTCCTGGTGCTACTCTTATTGATGCTGCTTATATTTTGGCTGCTCTAACTTCTGATATACCATTCCCATACTATGTTGATGCAGAACTATATTGATATAATAATATTCAGGTGTCGAGTAGTTCGATCACTAGTGAACTCAGCTCACACACTGAGGTCCGGAGTTCGAATCTCCGGTACGGCTGGAAAACATTAAGGACGTGTTTCCTTAAGACACCTACTGTCCAAGTTCACCCATCAGTTTAAAAATGGGTACTTGGGTGTTAGTCGACTGGTGTGGGTCGCATCCTGGGACAAAACTGACCTAATTTGCCCGAAATGCTCAACATAAGAAGCGGCTTTCTATATGGTAGTATGTTATTGATGTCAGCTATGGTCTGTATACCTTGTACATGTACTTGTAGAAATAAAGATAATATTATAAGAAACATATTTTTGAGTGTAATTGCAAGCCTGGTTCAGCTTGGGGTTTAGATGGTTTTATTGTGCTTGTCATGGTGCTTTGTCTATATATCATGGACAGGCGTTACAATACTTTTGTACTTGACTCACGAAGTCGTAATGTAGTGAGTCTGGACGGTCTGGGGTTTTGAGACTCTCTGATCGCGGGTTCTATTCCCGCCCGTGGTATGGTTTCTTTTGTACTTCGGTGATGAAGAGATTTATTTTAATTTTCTAACTCCGAAAGAAGCAGCAGCTGTGGTAACCAGACAGAACGACTGATTGTCTGAGGGTATTTCTTAAGAGATTTCAAGAAATCCTTAGGAATTTTCAAGTCCTTAGACAGATTCCTCAATAACAGCGAAGTAACTATCCAAGGACGGACAAGAAATTCTTCCATATGGATCTTCTGAGGTTTCAGTGGCGTTCTTCAAGTTACAGTGGCGTTCTTCAAGTTACAGTGGCGTTCTTCAAGTTACAGTGGCGTTCTTCAAGTTACAGTGGCGTTCTTCAAGTTACAGTGGCGTTCTTCAAGTTACAGTGGCGTTCTTCAAGTTACAGTGGCGTTCTTCAAGTTACAGTGGCGTTCTTCAAGTTACAGTGGCGTTCTTCAAGTTACAGTGGCGTTCTTCAAGTTACAGTGGCGTTCTTCACGTTAAAGTGGCGTTCTTCAAGTTACAGTGGCGTTCTTCAAGTTACAGTGGCGTTCTTCAAGTTACAGTGGCGTTCTTCAAGTTACAGTGGCGTTCTTCAAGTTACAGTGGCGTTCTTCAAGTTACAGTGGCGTTCTTCAAGTTACAGTGGCGTTCTTCAAGTTACAGTGGCGTTCTTCAAGTTACAGTGGCGTTCTTCAAGTTACAGTGGCGTTCTTCAAGTTACAGTGGCGTTCTTCAAGTTACAGTGGCGTTCTTCAAGTTACAGTGGCGTTCTTCAAGTTACAGTGGCGTTCTTCAAGTTACAGTGGCGCTCTTCAAGTTACAGTGGCGTTCTTCAAGTTACAGTAGCGTTCTTCAAGTTACAGTGGCGTTCTTCAAGTTACAGTGGCGTTCTTCAAGTTACAGTGGCGTTCTTCAAGTTACAGTGGCGTTCTTCAAGTTACAGTAGCGTTCTTCAAGTTACAGTGGCGTTCTTCAAGTTACAGTGGCGTTCTTCAAGTTACAGTGGCGTTCTTCAAGTTACAGTGGCGTTCTTCAAGTTACAGTGGCGTTCCTCAAGTTACAGTAGCGTTCTTCAAGTTACAGTGGCGTTCTTCAAGTTACAGTGGCGTTCTTCAAGTTACAGTGGCGTTCTTCAAGTTACAGTGGCGTTCTTCAAGTTACAGTGGCGTTCTTCAAGTTACAGTAGCGTTCTTCAAGTTACAGTGGCGTTCTTCAAGTTACAGTGGCGTTCTTCAAGTTACAGTGGCATTCTTCAAGTTACAGTAGCGTTCTTCAAGTTACAGTGGCGTTCTTCAAGTTACAGTGGCGTTCTTCAAGTTACAGTGGCGTTCTTCAAGTTACAGTGGCGTTCTTCAAGTTACAGTGGCATTCTTCAAGTTACAGTGGCGTTCTTCAAGTTACAGTGGCATTCTTCAAGTTACAGTAGCGTTCTTCAAGTTACAGTGGCATTCTTCAAGTTACAGTGGCGTTCTTCAAGTTACAGTGGCGTTCTTCAAGTTACAGTAGCGTTCTTATCTAGAGAACGCCATTCTTTTTGAGACAGTCCTTGATCAACTGAGTCTGTAAATAGAAAAACAATATAACAAGCCTTGTTAAATTATTATGGACTCAGGAAAATAATCAGAAGTTTAGTCCTGTATTGAGACTGAAACAAAATTCTTAGTTTTGATGGCCAGGATGTTAATTCGGGTTTTGTTTTCCAGTTATTTACCAACTATCCCACTAACTTTTACCCGAATTTCACACCTTCCGCTTCACACTCCACACGCACACGCATCCTCACACACACACCTAGTAGTGACCAGTGAAGAGGCAGGGCCAAGAGCTAAGACTCAACACCTGCAATCGCAATTACGTGAGTACACACACACACACACGGGAAAGAATGCCTTCAGTGTGAGAAGTGAACAAATAAAATGCATAATTAAGGGATATTGCAGATACAAACTTAATACGGGGATTTTAAACTATATATGAGTACAAAAAACAAGAGGCAAGTACAGAGGCAGGGCCCAAGAACTACAACCCAACTCTACCCAATTAGGTAAATGAATATACATAGTGGAATGCAATAGTAAATTGCTGGCAAGAAAAAAAAAGGTTGTAGAACAAGATTTAATGCGAGAAAGCTTCGCTCTGTGTAGAGCTTTATCAAATCATGATAAAGGTCTACACAGAACGGCATGTTATCTCAGTAAAAACTTTTCTTATACCCGTATCATTGCTTCCCGCAGAGTAGACTTACCATGTTGGTGTTGGTCTTGATGCAGTCCAACAGAGGCTGGGAATAATTGCACACTGCCTGTCGATTGTTACGTATATTTGTAACTATAAAAATCTTGAACTCTGCGGTGTCGTCTGTCACAGGAAGACCCAGTAAGTTAGTCAGCTTGTTAAGCTTAGTGTTGATTGCACGTGAAAATATAAATGTTAAAAAGGCCTACAATAGATAAAAACATGTAAGTGGCGTGGACTATACATTTGCTTGAAAGCCAAGGGTTATGCAGGACATTTCAGGTTAAGATATTAACTCATCTGTACATTACCTTCGAGGAAATTTTAATCCCTAAAATATGGATTAAAGTACATTTTCAACACACACACACACACACACACACACACACACACACACACACACACACACACACACACACACACACACACACACACACACACACACACACACACACACACACACACACGCACCAGTGAAGAGGTGGGGCCAGGAGCTAGGACTCGACCCTTGCAACCTCAACTAGGTGAGTACACACACACACATAAATTAAGAGATATACAAGTATATGGACTGAGAGATACCTCAAGATATATATATATATATATATATATATATATATATATATATATATATATATATATATATATATATATATATATATATATATATATATATATATATATATATATATATATATATATATATATATATATATATATATATATATATATATATTGAGATACACACCTCTAGGTATAAGTACACTGAACGATACACGTTTTTTGGTGTATATGCAATGGTAAACAGTACTAAATGCGTCTGTGTATAAACAATAAAGCTAGCCAGTTGTACAAACAACACTTTACTCACTGAATTTTACTGGGTTATCATAGATATATTATACATAAGATGCTATTTATTCTTACATCTTCTACGTGACCTCAGAACCACCGATGAAATTTCTAAAGATAGTGGACACTTGTCAGTGAACTGAGGAAACCCACACACAGACAGTGTAAACAGTTTCTCTTTACACTGTTTCTGTCTCCATGTAAATTTCCTCAGTTTATGCAACTGCCTGAAAATTCATATATATCCCGAATAAAGTGAAATAAAGCGAAACCGTAACATACTTCGGGCTATGTCAGGAACAGTGATGTTGGCTACGGACTCCAGACAGCCGGCAGCTGTGTTCAGGATGATCGTGCTGTTTACACCACTCATGATGGTTCTCTTGCAGTTCTTTATTTGTTCTTTGTTGGTGCGGCAGGCATTAGTCGTCATGTTCAAGTCACTGCAGAATTGTCTTTCTGGAGATATTGAGTTATAATGAGGGAGAGATCCAGACTAGTGATTTTTTTTCTGTATGAAAGGAACTTTCGGAAACGGAATCACAATTGAATCTCATGAATCACTACTGGCAGAAGCTCTCATGAATCACCCCTGACAGAAGCTCTCATGAATCACCACTGACAGCTCTCATGAATCACCACTGGCAGAAGCTCTCATGAATCACCACTGACAGAAGCTCTCATGAATCACCACTGACAGAAGCTCTCATGAATCACCACTGACAGAAGCTCTCATGAATCACCACTGGCAGAAGCTCTCATGAATCACCACTGACAGAAGCTCTCATGAATCACCACTGGCAGAAGCTCTCATGAATCACCACTGACAGAAGCTCTCATGAATCACCACTGGCAGAAGCTCTCATGAATCACCACTGACAGAAGCTCTCATGAATCATCACTGACAGAAGCTCTTATGAATCACCACTGACAGAAGCTCTCATGAATCACCACTGACAGAAGCTCTCATGAATCACCACTGACAGAAGCTCTCATGAATCACCACTGATAGAAGCTCTCATGAATCATCACTGACAGAAGCTCTCATGAATCACCACTGATAGAAGCTCTCATGAATCATCACTGACAGAAGCTCTCATGAATCACCACTGACAGAAACTCTCATGAATCACCACTGACAGAAGCTCTCATGAATTACCATTGACAGAAGCTCTCATGAATCACCACTGACAGAAGCTCTCATGAATCACCACTGACAGAAGCTCTCATGAATCACCACTGACAGAAGCTCTCATGAATTACCATTGACAGAAGCTCTCATGTATCACCACTGACAGAAGCTCTCATGAATCACCACTGACAGAAGCTCTCATGAATCACCACTGACAGAAGCTCTCATGAATCACCACTGACAGAAGCTCTCATGAATCACCACTGACAGAAGCTCTCATGAATCACCACTGACAGAAGCTCTCATGAATCACCACTGACAGAAGCTCTCATGTATCACCACTGACAGAAGCTCTCATGAATCACCACTGACAGAAGCTCTCATGAATCACCACTGACAGAAGCTCTCATGAATCACCACTGACAGAAGCTCTCATGAATCACCACTGACAGAAGCTCTCATGAATCACCACTGACAGAAGCTCTCATGAATCACCACTGACAGAAGCTCTCATGTATCACCACTGACAGAAGCTCTCATGAATCACCACTGACAGAAGCTCTCATGAATCACCACTGACAGAAGCTCTCATGAATCACCACTGACAGAAGCTCTCATGAATTACCATTGACAGAAGCTCTCATGTATCACCACTGACAGAAGCTCTCATGAATCACCACTGACAGAAGCTCTCATGTATCACCACTGACAGAAGCTCTCATGAATCGCCACTGACAGAAGCACTCATGAATCACCACTGACAGAAGCTCTCATGTATCACCACTGACAGAAGCTCTCATGAATCACCACTGACAGCTCTCATGAATCACCACTGACAGAAGCTCTCATGAATCACCACTGACAGAAGCTCTCATGTATCACCACTGACAGAAGCTCTCATGTATCACCACTGACAGAAGCTCTCATGAATCACCACTGACAGAAGCTCTCATGAATCACCACTGACAGAAGCTCTCATGAATCACCACTGACAGAAGCTCTCATGTATCACCACTGACAGAAGCTCTCATGTATCACCACTGACAGAAGCTCTCATGAATCACCACTGACAGAAGCTCTCATGAATCACCACTGACAGAAGCTCTCATGAATCACCACTGACAGAAGCTCTCATGAATCACCACTGACAGAAGCTCTCATGAATCACCCCTGACAGAAGCTCTCATGAATCACCACTGACAGAAGCTCTCATGAATCACCACTGACAGAAGCTCTCATATATCACCACTGACAGAAGCTCTCATGAATCACCACTGACAGAAGCTCTCATGAATCACCACTGACAGAAGCTCTCATGAATCACCACTGACAGAAGCTCTCATGAATCACCACTGACAGAAGCTCTCATGAATCACCACTGACAGAAGCTCTCATGAATCACCCCTGACAGAAGCTCTCATGAATCACCACTGACAGAAGCTCTCATGAATCACCACTGACAGAAGCTCTCATGAATCACCACTGACAGAAGCTCTCATGAATCACCACTGACAGAAGCTCTCATGAATCACCACTGACAGAAGCTCTCATGTATCACCACTGACAGAAGCTCTCATGAATCACCACTGACAGAAGCTCTCATGTATCACCACTGACAGAAGCTCTCATGAATCACCCCTGACAGAAGCTCTCATGTATCACCACTGACAGAAGCTCTCATGAATCACCACTGACAGAAGCTCTCATGAATCACCACTGACAGAAGCTGTCATGTATCACCACTGACAGAAGCTCTCATGAATCACCACTGACAGAAGCTCTCATGAATCACCACTGACAGAAGCTCTCATGAATCACCACTGACAGAAGCTCTCATGTATCACCACTGACAGAAGCTCTCATGAATCACCACTGACAGAAGCTCTCATGAATCACCACTGACAGAAGCTCTCATGTATCACCACTGACAGAAGCTCTCATGAATCACCACTGACAGAAGCTCTCATGAATCACCACTGACAGAAGCTCTCATGAATCATCACTGACAGAAGCTCTCATGAATCACCACTGACAGAAGCTCTCATGAATCACCTCTGACAGAAGCTCTCATGAATCACCACTGACAGAAGCTCTCATGAATCATCACTGACAGAAGCTCTCATGAATCACCACTGACAGAAGCTCTCATGAATCACCACTGACAGAAGCTCTCATGAATCATCACTGACAGAAGCTCTCATGAATCACCACTGACAGAAGCTCTCATGAATCACCACTGACAGAAGCTCTCATGAATCACCCCTGACAGAAGCTCTCATGAATCATCACTGACAGAAGCTCTCATGAATCACCACTGACAGAAGCTCTCATGAATCACCCCACTATGAGAAACCATGAATAACAACTAGAGGAAGTTCTCAAGGATGTGTGAGAATGTTACTGAGCTTTTAGCAGATTTAAGTATTTATGTAATAGGATTAACTTATGTGTAATAATTTCTCTGAGGTCTGTATTACCCACAACTCCGTCATATCAATTAATCATCATTCTAAGTTATGTTCACTATCTTCATTATGACCAATAAGTTCACAATTAAGGAGGCTGCCTCCTTCGACTCTCTCGACTGACAGCGTAGTTAAACTTACTCATATTATCTCTGGCTGTCTTATTGAGGCACTTATCCAAGGGAAGGAAGTCTTTGCTGTCACCAGCACCAGCGAACATCACCAGCAGCGTCGCCGTTTGGATTAAATATATCAACTGATTCATGGTGGATCACTCAGCACGCTGATGGAATAGGATATGTGATGAAAACATGTTAGGTTAGGTTAGGTAAGGTTCGTCAGGAGTTGGAGTTTTCGGTCATCTGACCGAGGCCTTCCACTGGCTTACCCCCCACCCCTTTAAAAATTATGGTTATGATTATAACCATTTCATTACTGTTTAGTAGAGAACATGTTCCTTGCTAAATACTTATATATTCAATCTGACTTTGGCCTCCAGGAACATGATGCCATGAATAAAGTAGCATAAAATTAAGGAAATAATATAGTTTTAGTTTCTTATGTAGATATATAAATATTCTTGTCAGATAAACTAGAAAATGAATTTAAAATAGAAGAGCTAAGACAGGAACTATAAGATCCATTGTTTATCCGAAATTGAATCATGTAAAACATGTTTGTGGAGAATCATTATTATTATTATAATATTCACAAAGTTCTCTCATCACGTATAGGTCACAAAGTGACAATTTATGGAGAAAATAACAAGACTACAAAACAATGTTACTGCTAGATTAAGGATGGGTTTATTTATAAGCGTCTTCAGTAACTCGGTTTGCACGTAGACCTTAATCATATAAAATGTAAATTGTGAAGACAGCGACTGAGCCAAGCATTAAAATACTATATCTTAGATTGTTAAAAAATTTAACTCCTTAACAACAGACCCAAAGAAATCCTACAGGAAGTGAGAAATCATACCATTGTTAATAATACATCTGATACTCAGAGACTGAAACCGAATTTTGTATTAAGAAAACATTAAACTTTTTTCTTTTACACTATGATTATTTTCATGTAGAACCTTTAACCAGCAGGGGTCACACAGTACCTGGGAAATGGTACGCAATATGGTCTGATTAAAGGAAAAAGGAGCGCAACTCAATTTCATTTGATCAAGAACCCTTCACCGACGTCAGGTCACCCCAATTGAAGGTATTTTACACTACCGAAACTGGTCAACAAGGTACATGATGACAGGATTGATCTCTAAACACCACATACAATAACGGAAATAATTTAAGAGTAAGAGATCAAATAACACTGGTAAACTCAGCAGAAGAGAGAACTCACTTGTACAGATGATGGAGGTATGTTGATATGTAATAGCGGAGAGGCTATGGGGCTGTTATATACACCTCGAGGAGGAAATCATTTGGTCACCCGTTGTACACACGTTTCTGGTTGAGAGATTTCTGGGAATTGGTAAAAAGAAACCAGGTATATGATACCGACGTTTGGTTCCGGGAACCTTGTAAACAGTGATTGATGTAAGAGTCAACGATGTCCTAAGACAGAAACTTTTCCTAATCCTGTTTGCACAAGGGTTTGTTACGAGGACAGAGAGTTGCAATTACTTGGTTCCAGAGGTCTTCACCAGTGACTAGGCTCAACCCCCCCCCACAACCCCCATCACCAAGGACAAACCTATTTAATATGTGCAACTCCTGCACATGTTGGATGTCTGTTAAATCATCTTGTTGGTAATTCATACCACTAATGTATAGTGTGGAAAATTGCATTTACTTGGATGCATAATTATATACATAACAGTAAATGAACAATGATAACTATTATTTATCAGTCTGACAAGTAGGAATTTGGGACACTTAGGTCGCAAAAAATGTCCCCCTTCGATACCTACCACTGTCATATCCACAAGTTGCTCTGGACCTATTAATTAAATGAAATATACATACACCAGGAATGCTGGTAAATATATAAATTTGTGGACTGTATATTAAAAATAATAAATGGTTATATATATACACAATTACATAACATAAGGAAAATATATCTTAATATCACTCACCAATTTGACTGGAGATTAATGTGTATCATACTCGGAAAACCTCACTGTCTAAATTTATGAAAATACTGGCCAGAATTAAACATAAACAGACTTATCTGAGGTTCCTGGAGCTGTCTTGTCCAGTCGCCTGATACTCAAATTATGCAGGAATTCACATCCAACAATTTCGCCTCCTATTTGAGAGGTGTTTGCACAATTTTAACCTCTAGAGCACGAAAAATCTTCCCCATTCACCAACGTTTCTAATACAAAATCAGAACCAAGATGGCCATCTATTTACATATAAATACTGAATTTCTGGAAAATATGTACAGTATTTTCCACATAAAGCTTATTTTGGATTAGATAATCTTTGTTCAATTTCACGAAATGGAGATGAAGACTAGATTGATACGTGAGATATTCAGTGAGGAGAAAACTATGAGTAGTGTTACGGGACTGTGATCACTGAGAAGAATGAAGAACTGTTCACGGAAGAACAATTTCAAACGCAAAAAAAAAAAAAATAAATTCATGGGAGTCTAGGTGTTACGGGAACCAAAAACCAAAAAATAAAAGCATAACTATTTTAGCAAGGGGAGAATTTTTGTTTGTCCATGTGGTTATTTTATATCTGTCCATGCAGAACTTTTGTGGTTATTTAGTGTATGTTCATGCCATTAATTTGTGTTTGTCAGTGTGATTTTGTGTATGTCCGTGTGATTAATTTGCACATGTGATTATTTTCTGCATGTCTGCTAAAATCATTCCCTTTAATATAAATACTATAAATAATACACACTTTGAAAGACAAAAACCGCAAACTTAAATTCAAGAAACCTATCCAGGCCACATCTAAGAAAGTTATCAAAGAAGTGGACTCTCCAGAACATACCTGTACTACAACCAATACTATTTTGTACTATTTAATTTACCCTTGACCACCCTATGGCATACATGCATGGGGATCCACAACACAATCATCATCATCTGCTGCTGTTGCTGCTGCTGGCGCAGTCAGTTCACACACTGAGGTCCGGGGGGTCGATCTCCGGTACGGGTGGAAACATTAGGACGTGTGGAAAATTAAATTTACTTGGATGTAACTCATAAGATACATACCAGTAAATTGTAACAAAGATAATTATTTTTTAATCAAAATTACAGAGACAAGTAGGAATTTTAGGATACATAGGTCACAAAAAATGTCCCCCTTCGATACCTACTACTGTCATATCCACAAGTCACTCTTGACCTATATTAATTTCAAATGAAATATACATTACCAGGAATTATGGTAAAAATTATATATATATATATATATATATATATATATATATATATATATATATATATATATATATATATATATATATATATATATATATATATATATATATATATATATATATATATATATATATATGTCGTGCCGAATAGGCAGAACTTGCGATCTTGGCTTAAATAGCAACGCTCATCTTGCCATATAGGACAAGTGAAAATTTGTGTATGCAATAATTTCGCCAAAATCATTCTGAACCTAACGAAAAAAATATGTTTCACTGTGTTTGTTTAGTATTAAATTACTGTAAACAAATCTAAAATATATATAGTTGGGTTAGGCTAAAATAAATTGTTCTTGTTATAATAAGGTTAGGTAAGTTTTCTATGATTCTTTTGGTGCAAAATTAAAATTTTTTACATTAACATTAATGAAAAAAATAAATCTTTAAACGTATAAGAGAAAATTTTAGAAAGGACTAAATTTTAAATGAGTTCTTGCTAATTGACCAGTTTTACATATTCGGCACGACATATATATATATATATATATATATATATATATATATATATATATATATATATATATATATATATATATATAAACACTGATCTCTGGCTGAAGGAGACTCGAACCTACGAACCTTAGGACAAGGTACGCAGTGCTTTACCAATCTACCCACACTGGACAATACCTTGGCGTGTAGCATGCGCTACACGTTTGATCCAAGGCAGCCAGCACATGCTACATGCCAAGGTATTGTCCAGTGTGGGTAGATTGGTAAAGCACTGCGTACCTTGTCCTAAGGTTCGTAGGTTCGAGTCTCCTTCAGCCAGAGATCAGTGTTTGTGTATATTTCGCATGCTCTCGCGAATTCCTTGCATATATATATATATATATATATATATATATATATATATATATATATATATATATATATATATATGGACTGTATGTTAAAATTAATAAATGAATACATATACACATTTAGGTAACAGAAGGAGAATTTATAATCATAAGACTCACCAATTTGTCTGGAGATTATGGTGTGTCATAACCCCCTGCCTAAATATGAAGAAAATGCTGGCCAGAATCTCAACATAAATAGACAACGACTTAGCTGGGGTTCCTAAGCTGTCCTGTCCATCTGCTTAATGCTCACTTTAAGCAGGACTGTAAATCCAACAATTTTGGCTCCTATTTAGGAAGTTTCAACCACAATTTAACTTCCAGAGCGACAAAATTTATGCACATTTCATTAGTGTGCCGGTACCACATTAAAAAACAATTACGTCTCTTCCCTGCTCGTCAGCGCAGGGGCAGAGCTTCCCTGTCGGCTCACCTCTTTAAAATACACTTTAGAACAATAGTAATGTATTAATCAGGTATATTTACATTATAAAAAATATACATCATAATTTTGGGAAATTATTTTCCACAGGACGTGTTTCTTTAAGACACCTGCTGTCTATGTTCACCTATCAGTAAAATAGGTACTTGGGTGTTAGTCAGTTGGTGTAGGTCGCATCCTGGGCACAAAATTGATCTAATTTGACCCGAAATGCTCTGCATAACGAGGGGCTTTCTGTATAGCAGTATGTCACTGATGTCAGCTAGATCTGTATACCTTGTACATATACTTATAGAATTTAAGATTATTATTATTACTACTGCTACTACTACTACTACTACTACTACTACTACTACTGCTGCTGCTGCTACCTCTGCTGCTGCTACCTCTGCTGCTACTACTACTACTACTAATAATAATTGTCATACAAATCTGTATGACAAACATTGAAGACGGGACACCGCCAGTATAACTGTGTTCTCTAGACTCACTGTATTCCTCTGTTTATTGTATCAGGTAGATAATCAACAAATTTCGTGAGCTCATCTGAGCTAGCCATCACGAGATCAAACTTATTGCTGGAAATTACTGATAGATGAGTTGTGAGAGAAATTACCTGCATGAGGTTTACACGATATTACCTGAATTATTACGAGCAAGTAATTTGGGGGAGGTAAATGGGACTTCGTCACAGTAGGCCACAGGATTGTCACTCCTTCGATGCCTACTCCTTCACCACTCTCACAAAAAAGCTTGACCTGACATTAAATTAATAATTACGATATTAAATATTAATACCAAAAATGTTAAATTATAAAACCGTGTGGACTGTAAGAAAATTAAAGAAAACGACCTCCAGAAATGATTAATGGGAACACTAATACACACAGACAGAGTAAGAATTTTCTAATTCACACCAGGCACATGTACCAAAAGTTAGATAATTAAGAAATTTATATTATCACTTATCATTTATATTGTAGTTGGATCACTCCATAACGCCTTCCTATAGAATCCTACTGGAGAGCGAGAAATCTAAATGAAAAGACTAATGGCATACATACTGGATGTGTTGCATGGCAACACCTCATTATTTCCACTATCACCACCAAATTCTGGAGGCCCCGCAAATTCTCTGTCCCTATTCTTCAACAGAGGACATTCCAGTACTTATTAATTATAGTTTCAGGCTGATCCATTCAATTATGGCCTCGATGACGCTGGATTACTAGACGATTTCACCACAACCGGTGCTTACACATTAGCAGCTCATTATGGAGTCTCTCCCCTAGTATCACTCCGCGGCCGCTACACACCCTCTTTCACACAAAATTTCTTGAAGGGTCAAATTAGCAAGACATTTTGATATGCAGTTATTATATTATTCGTATTTGCACATGTGAACTTAGGAAAATATTTTTTTTCCAAAAGTTGGTTAATGGGGTTAAAAGCCTATAGATTAAAGGAGGGTCATTAATTAAAGCTGCACATAACCTGAATATTTTAATCCCAATAATAGAGATTGAAGCAGACTTTCAGTGTACAACACAGAGACATACAACTCTCGGTGTATATACCTGTGTGACAAATGGATGATTTATCTATTCTCGGATATATTTACCAGCTCTCCAGGAAACTTTCTGGAACGTATGGTTAAAAGGAGACTTGTGAACAGTATTGTAAAACTCACCAACAATGAGAAGGTACAGTACAGAGGCTAGTGAATAGATAATTTGTACAGAGAATAATAGATAGATGACTTGCTAGAGGATGTGCAGCGGTGGGTTGGCTATTATTTATATACGCTTCGAGAAGGAAATCACTTGCCGCTTATAATGCGCATGTTTTCGGATGAGCTGTCTGAGAACTTCCGTCATCGTGACAGTTTTATAGTCCTTGTATTTTTGTCGCTGTGTTCGTGTTGTCGAGTCTTAGTTCTGACAGCCAAGCGGCATTTTTGCTTATGGAAGTTACTCCTTATCGAAGGATTGATTCAGATTTTTCAATCCAGAAATTTATTTCATATCTTGCACAGAATCTTCACGAGGTATGTGGAAAAAAGATCACAGATACATAAAATTAAATCTTTAAATAATTCGAAGATAACAGTGAAGTAGTATATAGCAGTTAGGATACTCCTCACTTCTGCCTACTATCAGTGGGCAGAAGTGACTGGAACAATACACAAATAACCCACAGATTGGAGAGAGAATAACATAAAAAGGCACAATACCGTGACTGGAACGATACACAAACAACCCGCACATAAAAGAGAGAAGCTTACGACGACGTTTCGGTCCAACTGGTTAGTGTGACTTTGTAAACGGTCCAAGTCGGACCGAAACGTCGTCGTAAGCTTCTCTCTTTTATGTGCGGGTTATTTGTGTATGGAGAGAGAAGCTTACGACGACGTTTTGATCCGACTTGGACCATTTACAAGTGACTTGTAAATGATCCAAGTCGGAACGAAATGTCGTCATAAGCTTCTCTCTCTTTTGCACGGGTTATTTACGTATAATACTTTTAACACTTTGGCGAAGAATATCAGATGCACAAGTGTCATACTGGAATGGAAACGTGATTATCCGAGTGCGAGTTTTACCATGGGTCGGGTGGGAGGATCATCACTCTACTCAACGTCAATATTTTATCATACATGTGAGAACTTACTCACCAGGAAACTGAAGATGAATTAAGTTGCAACCCGCGACTCAACTTCCAACTTTGTTCAACGTTGAGCGATGGTTATAAGTGAACAAATTTGTTCATTTTTTATGTAGCGATAATTCTTTGAATTTATGTTTGTATCACAAACTAAGTGCATTTATTAAATATTATATATGGGGACTAATTACACAAAACACAGAATACTGGAAATAAAAACAAAAATTTGCAAATTTATTTATTATGCAGGTAAACAAGGGAGACTTATGCATATACTGGTGACTGTTATGAATGTACTGGTGACTGTTATGCATGTACTGGTGACCGTAAATGTGTGACAGAATATAATTTCACACAGGATGAATACAACATTAATCGTAGTGATTGCTGGACAGCAGAATGTGCAGCCACCAGTCTGATGTTAATCTTTATTCTGGAGACTGGTAGACAGTGAAAAACTGCTGCTTGTGCTGTTATGTTTGGCGTATCTGTTGCTAATGCTTTCTGCTGCTGTTGGTGCTATTGTTGTTGGTGCTGCTGTCGTTGATGTAGATTTTGTTGGTGCTGCTGTTTTTGGTGACGGTGCTGTTCCTTGTGTTGCTGTTGTTGGTGCTGTTGTTGTGGTGGTACTGTTGGTGGTGGTGCTCTTGGTGGTGCTGCTTTTATTGGCTTTAAGTCTACTGTTGCTCTTTTCTTTCGTGGCGTCGTTTCTAAGTTTACATTAATATTTTAGTTAACAAATAACAGACAAGAAAGATGTTAAACTAGTGCTGTTATTTTGTTTGAGACTGTTGAAGTATTGCTTCCTGTATTTTGTTGTTGTATTATTGCTTCCTGAATTTGTAGTTGTATTTGTGCTTCCTGAATTTTGTTGTTGTTGTATTTATTACTTCTCCTGTCGGTGTTATGCTGTCTTTGTATCGAGAAGAAATATTACAAAAATCATGTTAACTTCACTGAAGATTGTAGAAAATGTGATCCGAAATAAAACGACTGCGTGAGTACTTGCATCATTTGAGGATCTTCTGAGGAATGCTCAACGAGGATCTTCTGAGGAATGCTCAACGAGGATCTTCTGAGGAATGCTCAACGAGGATCTTCTGAAGAATGCGCAACGAGGATCTTTAGGATTTCTTAGGTAGATTCCTAGAGAATAGCAAAGTGACGCAGCTAATCAAGAAAGTATGTTAGGAAATTTCCACAAACCTTCCCAGGGAGCATCAGACAGCAAGATTATAAGTTTGGCTGATGTTTCAACAGTTTGGCTGATGTTTCAGCAGTTTGGCTGATGTTTCAACAGTTTGGCTGATGTTTCAGCAGTTTGGCTGATGTTTCAGCAGTTCGGCTGATGTTTCAGCAGTTTGGCTGATGTTTCAACAGTCTGGCTGATGTTTCAACAGTTTGGCTGATGTTTCAACAGTTTGGCTGATGTTTCAACAGTTTGGCTGACGTTTCAACACAGTTTGGAAGAAGTTGAAACAGAGCTTGGCTGAAGTTTCTTGTTACTTGTTACTGCCAGCCAGACAGTTGCTCATCAACTGATTCTGTAAGTGAAAAACAACAAAACTGAATAAATTGCTCTAGACTTTGCTAGGGAGGTTAGGTTAGGTAAGGTTTGTTAATAAACAAGACAAGTGTTTCCTGACGCGGGTCTTAGGCAGATGATGACTCACCGTTAGAGATTTTTGTGATCTGACCGAGACCTTCCGCTGGCTTACCGGTCCACCCCCTTTAACAATTATGGTTATAGTTGTAACCATTTAGTGTATTTCTTGTTATGGAAGTTAGACATTCTTGGGACCCGGGTTAAGGTCCCGGGCGGCGCACCATGTTTTTTGGTCAAGTTTTTATATAGGCCTGGCGTACATAATTTGTAATGCTGTACAATGGTCATGAGGGCACACATGTCATGAGCAAACCAACTACTGTAATACATATATAGATCTAACCCAGGTAGTTCTATATTATGATTCAAAGAACGTCCAATCTTGAAACTATAATAAGTAAGTCAGAGGATGAATAAGACACATGTGCAACACCTGGACAGATGTATTCTGAACTTAAAGACACTCAGGTTTATGTGTTGTTAATAAACTTGTTCGTATTACATACCATTCATCTTATGATAAACGTCAGAAATTTTTCATTCTTCGTTGTTATTTAACCTACTTTCCAAATATTTGATATTTAGCCTCCCTGCTCTCAAAAAAAAGAAGCATAAGAATGTATATTTTTATGTCTATCACTGCTACTTTCTCCTCTTTCTCTTGGGAACGTGGCAGAATGAGCAATGGTAACAAGTGGGGCTCCTCAAGGACCAGTATTAAGGTTATTATTTTTTTGCTGATGTATGTAAATACGTCATACGAGGGGGAAGAACCCTGAGCTTCTCTTTGCAGAAACTAAATAATTTGAAGCTGACGAGCTGACAGCAGACTGGATAAAAGTACTGTTACTTCTACCACTACTGATACTGCTACTGCTGCTGCTACTGCTGCTGCTGCTGCTGCTGCTGCTGCTGCTGTTACTGCTACTACTGCTACTACTACTACTACTACTACTACTACTACTACCACTACTACTACTACTACTACTACTACTACTACTACTACTACTACTACTACTACTACTACTACTAATATGAATATGAATAAGAATAACACTAATAATAATACTAAAAATAATATATACTACTATTACTACTACTACTAATAATAATACTATTAGAAAACTAATAATTTTTAAAAATAAATACTACTACTACTGATAATAATTGTATAATAGGACTCACTATGTTGGTGGCTGCTGAGAAGCAGGTCAGTAGCCGCAGTGTGTTACCACACACTGATCGTCGGTTGGTCTGCAATGCTTCCTCCACGATGGCTGTAAACGCTCTGGGGTCCGCTGTCAAGAGAACATTATGTTAGTACAGGTAGGCAGCGTGTCTCTCCATTACAGGATTAAGCCTCAACTACCCCTTGTACTGAATGATCCACACAGACGGAGGATCAAGCCTCCACCACTCCTCGTGGTGGTTAGCTTAAGTCAGAACAAATGAGATTAGGTTAAGTTTGGGTAAGTAAGATTGGGTTTGGTTAAGTTAGGGTAAGTAAGATTTGGTTAGTGAAAGTTGCAGTAGGATAGGTTATTTTTCATTGTGAGTCCTTGCTTGTGATTTTTATCCTAGCATGGATAGTGGCGGTGGTACTTACCTCTAGCTGCTGCAGGAATATTAATGCCAGTCACCGACTGGAAACAGTCTGCTGAGGCGTTGATGATAGCTGGGCCCTGAGCACCTTGCATGATGGTCTGCTGACATTTCCTGATCCGACCCTCCTGTGCGATACAGTCAGCATTCGCCAGTCCTAGATCACCACACAACTTTACCTCTGCAGTGAAAGACGGTGCTTGTGTGAGATACAGTGAGGGAGGCACAAGTCTAGAGTGAGGGGGAGGTGTAGCCCACAGTAAGGGAGATGTCTAGCTTATTGTATGGTGTGCTATAAACTAGGAAAATCTACAATATACATCGTGTCTGATCTAACAGTCTAGTGAATAATAAAAATAGCCCTGTAGCTAAAACTTACTGAGGGCATCCTTGACCCTCTCGCTGAGGCACTGCTCTAAGGGGAAACTCTCTCCGAAGTTACGATCTTGTGCTCCAGCGCCTACGACCAGCACCAGCAGCGTCGCAGTCAGGATTAGAGAAGTCATGACGGCGCACCCAGCACGCTGATGGAAGGGAAGCAATGAGAGCATGATGGAACATCCAGTGAGGACAATCCCCAGGTAGCCTTGAAGCGCCTGCGGAGACACACCATGAGCTGAATAATAATAATTATTTTTTTTTTAGATTTTCCACCTCACATCCATTCTGCGGACGGCAGCGCAAAAACCGATACACAAAATAATAATAATAATAATAATAATAATAATAATAATAATAATAATAATAATAATAATAATAATAATAATAATAATAATAATAATAAGAAGAAGAAGAAGAAGAAGAAGAAGAAGAGAATTAAAAAAAAACATTTTTGTCTCCCCAGAACATTTTCTCTTTTCTGTGTTTCCTCAATTGTTCTCTCCATGTTCTTTCCATTCACTTTAAAACTTAGCAAAACAAAACAGAACAAAATAGATGAAAGCTTAAAAAAGATCACTGGGTGGTGGTCTAAGATGACCAGGTGGGTACAGATGACCAGGTGGGTACAGATGACCAGGTGGGTACAGATGACCAGGTGGGTACAGATGACCAGGTGGGTACGGATGACCAGGTGGGTACAGATGACCAGGTGGGTACAGATGACCAGGTGGGTACAGATGACCAGGTGGGTACAGATGACAAGGTGGGTACAGATGACCAGGTGGGTACGGATGACCAGGTGGGTACGGATGACCAGGTGGGTACGGATGACCAGGTGGGTACAGATGACCAGGTGGGTACAGATGACCAGGTGGGTACAGATGACCAGGTGGGTACAGATGGCCAGGTGGGTACAGATGACCAGGTGGGTACGGATGACCAGGTGGGTACGGATGACCAGGTGGGTACAGATGACCAGGTGGGTACAGATGACAAGGTGGGTACAGATGACAAGGTGGGTACGGATGACCAGGTGGGTACGGATGACCAGGTGGGGACAGATGACCAGGTGGGTACGGATGACCAGGTGGGGACAGATGACCAGGTGGGTACGGATGACCAGGTGGGTACAGATGACCAGGTGAGTACAGACGACCAGGTGGGTACAGATGATCAGGTGGGTGCAGATGACCAGGTGGGTACAGGTGACCAGGTGGGTACACATGACCAGGTGGGTACAGATGACCAGGTGGGTACAGGTGACCAGGTGGGTACAGATGACCAGGTGGGTACAGATGACCAGGTGGGTACAGATGACCAGGTTGGTACAGATGACCAGGTTAGTACAGATGACCAGGTGGGTACAGATGACCAGGTGGGTACAAATTTAGTCTCAGATGGTCTGTTTATTACTGACTACTTATGACAAGAATCGATAATACGTGGAACTGCGTCACGTTGACGTAGCAACACGTCATGTTACGTCATCAAAAAACTGCGCTAGATAACACAGGCTGTGGCACACCGTGTGCCACACCGTGTGTAAACGGTGTGGCACACATATTCCACAACTCACCTGCAGAAACAAGGTTTAACGTAATCAGTAAAGAATGGGAGTGTCCTGTATTTATGCTTAAGTAAAGCTAAAAACCACATTTCTGGACTTAAAATTTACAAGTAAAGCTTACCTATAATAAAATCATATATCTGCAAAGCTCTAAGTCGCTGCTAAACATTATAGGCAAACAGTGCTCAGCATAACACAAGAGAGATCTTACCTGTGTTCAGAGGTCGGAGGGTGAAGAGATGTGTATTTCTCGGGGTGGCTGACAGGCTATTATATAAGCTTCGAAACCGGATCTTAGGTCTCTGGAGCTGCCAGGACTCTGCCGACTTCGTCTTTCTTGTCCTTGAATTTTCTTTAATACATATGCGTGTTTATCCTCACCAATGTATTTCTTTGTTAATGTTTCATTCTTGGTAGGAACTTCCCAACACTAATAATAAGTTACGAATTTTTGAAGGAAGAAGACACGCATCTACTAATCAAGATATTTACCAAGGAAATATTTCGTAAACAGTAGCTAATTATAATATATGTATGTATGTGTATATATATATATATATATATATATATATATATATATATATATATATATGTGTGTGTGTGTGTGTGTGTGTGTGTGTGTGTGTGTGTGTGTGTGTGTGTGTGTGTGTACTCACCTAGTACTCACCTAATTGAGGTTGCAGGGGTCGAGTCCAAGCTCCTGGCCCCTGTGTGTGTGTGTGTGTGTGTTCGGAGAGCACACAATGTGTTCCTCGACGAAGAATGCTCTGTAATTGAACAAGTATTTTCTAAACTTCACTATCCTCGTCACTTCATTAAAGACTGCAGACAACACGCATATAACATCTTTAACTCACTCAGAGAAGACACTGCCGAGAGGAGATACATAGTCCTCCCCACCAACTCCATTGCCAAACACGTTTCCAACATCTTTTCCAATACCTCATTCCAAGGATCTACCTCCACATCCACCACCATCAAGGACATTACCAGTAATGGACAGGATAAGCTTTAGTTCTCTGCAGGGGTATACATAATTCCTTGTAATGACTGTAGCAAATTATATGTGGGAGAAACATCCAGAGAACTCCAAACACGTATTTCAGAACACCAGTACGCACGCATATCGGACGATTTAAGGAATGCCTGTGTTCAACACCGAAATTCACACAATCATTTAATCGACTACAGAAATGCAAGACTTATCGCCAAAGAAGAAAACAATACCGCAGAATCCTGGAATCACTTATCTCTTTTTGTGTATTGTGTAACTACATACGCACCCGCCAGTCCCGTGCAGGTCCTTATCAGATCCAACCTACCCAGCATTCTCCACCTGACTCCATCCTATAAATACTCACGTACCTTCCACCCAGGTACATCTGTTTGTGACTTGATAAAATCCACTGTGTGGGCTAAACGTTGTCAATAAAGAATCACATCATACTGCTTATGTGTTTGTTTTTCCATTGTGTCGGCATTTTATACCATTTATTTCCTTCACGTTCCTGTTTATGTTTTATTTATATATTATTTTTTTAGCACATCGGCCGATTCCCACCAAGGCAGGGTGGACCGAAAAAGAAAAACTTTCATTATCATTCACTCCATCACTGTCTTGCCAGAAGTTATAAAACTGCAACATTAACACCCCTCCTTTAAAGTGCAGGCACTGTACTTCCCATCTCCAGGACTCAAGTCCGGCCTGCCGGTTTCCTTGAATCCCTTCATAAATGTTACCTTGCTCACACTCCAATAGCACATCAAGTATTAAAAACCATTTGTCTCAATTCACTCCTATCAAATACGCTCACGCATACTTGCTGGAAGTCCAAGCCCCTCGCACACGAAACCTCCTTTACCCCCTCCCTCTAACCTTTCCTAGGTCTACCCCAACCCCGCCTTCACTACAGATTTATACACTCTCGAAGTCATTCTGTTTTGTTCCATTCTCTCTACATGTCCGAACCACCTGAACAACTCCTCCTCAGCCCTCTAGATAATAATTTTGGTGATCCCATACCTTCTCCTAATTTCCAAACTACGAATTCTCTGCATTATATTCACACCACACATTGCCCTCAGACATGACATCTCCACTGCCTCCAGCCTTCTCCTCGTTGCAACATTCATCACCTATGCTTCACACCCATACAAGAGTGTTGGTATAACTATACTCTCATATATTCCCTTCTTTGCTTCCACGGACAAAGTTTTTTAGTCTCCACAGACTCCTTGATAATGTGAGAAGTCACGACAGCGCTTGGAATTTCACTATTTTCCACAATGGTTGTTCTGCATATATACAGATGGGACACAAGGAAAATAGAAGCAGCAAGTAAGAGAGAGGTGAAGGTTTATAAACTAAAGGAGGAGGCTGTTAGGGTAAGATATAAATAACTATTGGAGGATAGATGGGCAAATGAGAGTATAGGCAATGGGGTCGAAGATGTATGGGGTAGGTTTAAGAATGTAGTGTTAGAGTTAGTGTTCAGCAGAAGTTTGTGGTTACAGGAAAGTGGGTGACGGAGGGAAGAGCGATTGGTGGAATGATGATTTAAAGAGAGTAGTAAGAGAAAAAAATATTATATGAGAGGTTTTTACAAGGTAGAAGTGATGCATGGAGGGAGGAGTATATGGAGAGAAAAAGAGAGGTTAAGTGAGTGGTGAAGCAATGTAAAAAGAGAGCAAATGAGAGAGTGAGTGAGATGTTATCAACAAATTTTGTTGAAAAATAAGAAAAAGCTTTAGAGTGAGATTAATAAGGTGAGAAAGCCTAGGGAACTAATGGATTTCACAATTTAAAATAGGAGAGGAGACTTATTAGATAGGGAGTTAGAGGTATCGGGAAGATGGAGGGAATATTTTGAGGAATTGTTAAATGTTGATGAAGATAGGGAAGCTGTGATTTCGTGTATAGGGCAAGGAGGAATAACATCTTGTAGGAATGCGGAAGAGCCAGTTGTGAGTGTGGGGGAAGTTCGTGAGGCAGTAGGCAAAATGAAAGGGGATAAGGCAGCTGGGATTGATGGGATGAAGATAGAAATGTTAAAAGCAGGTGGGGATATAGTTTTGGAGTGGTTGGTGCAATTATTTAATAAATGTATGGAAGAGGGTAAGGTACCTAGGGATTGGTAGAGAGCGTGTGTAGTTCCTTTGTATTAAGGCAAAAGGGATAAAAGAGAGTGCAATAATTATAGGGAAATAAGTTTGTTGAGCATACTTGGTAAAGTGTATGGTAGAATTATTATTGAAAGAATTAAGAGTAAGACGGAGAGTAGGATAGCAGATAAGCAAGGAAGCTTTAGGAAAGGTAGGGGGTGTATGGACCAGGTGTTTACAGTGAGACATATAGGTGAACAGTATTTAGATAAGGGTAAAGAGTCTTTTGTGGCATTTATGGATTTGGAAAAGGCGTATGACAGGGTGGATAGGAGGGCAATATGGCAGATGTTTCAAATGTATGGAATATGAGGTAGGTTACTGAAAACAGTGGAGAGTTTTTACGAGGATAGTGAGGCTCAGGTTAGAGTATGTAGGAAAGAGGGAGATTATTTCCCAGTAAAAAGTAGACCTTAGACAAGGATGTGTGATGTCATCATGGTTGTTCAATATATTTATAGATGGGATTGTAAGAGAAGTAAATGCGAGGGTCTTGACAAGAGGTGTTTACCTGGAGAGAGATTTTACCTGGAGAGAGTTTCGGGGGTCAACGCCCCCGCGGCCCGGTCTGGGGTTAAAAGATAAAGAATCAACCACAAAGTGTGAGTTGTCACAGCTACTCTTTGCTGATGACACTGTGCTTTTGGGAGATTCTGAGGAGAAGTTACAGAGGTTGGTGGATGAGTTTGGTAGGGTATGTAAAAGAAGAAAATTAAAAGTAAATATAGGAAAGAGTAAGGTTATAAGGTTAACAACAAAAAATATATTTCTTTGTGTTTGTTTATTATTACGTACATGTAGAAATGAAGATTATTATTATTATTACTACTACTACTACTACTACTACTACTACTACTACTACTACTACTACTACTACTACTACTACTACTACTACTACTACTACTACTACTACTACTACTTCTACTACTACTGCTACTACTACTACTACTAATAATAATAATAATAATAACTGTCATATAAATCTGTATCACAAACACAGAAGACGGGACACTTCCAGCATAATTGTGTTCTTGTCACTACAAATAAGTAATCACACAAGATTCATTGCATTCATCAGTTTATTGTATCAGAGTGATGATCTACAAATTTCTTGAGCTCATCTGGGCTAGCCATCACGAGAACAAACTAGTGCTGGAAGTTTCTGATAGATGAATTGATTAACGGGTTTAAAGCCTATAGATCAAAGGAGGGTCATAAAGGCTGCACAAAACCTGATATTTTAATCCCAGTTATAGTGATTGAAGCAGACTTTCAGTGTACAACACAGAGACATACAACTCTCGGTGTATATACCTGTGTGACAAATGGATGATTTATCTATTCTAGGATGTATTTACCAGCTCTCTAGGAAACTTTCTGGAACGTATGGTTGAAAGGAGACTTGTGAACAGTATTGTAAAACTCACCAACAGTGAGAAGGTACAGTACAGAGGCTAGTGAATAGATAATTTGTACAGAGAATAATAGATAGATGACTTGCTAGAGGATGTGCAGCGGCGGAGAGGATGATATTTATATACACTTCGAGAAGGAAATAATTGAACTTGCCACTTACAAAGGGTATGTTTTCGGACGAGCTGTCTGAGAGCTTCCGTCATCGTGACGCAGTTTTATAGTAATTTTATTTTTGTTTCTGTTATAGTCCTTGTATTTTTGTCGCTGTGTTCGTGTTGTCCTATCTTAGTTCTGCCGGCCAAGCGGCATTTTTGGTAAAATAAGTAAGTTATTCACTTCCAGAATCAAGAACTCGGCTATTTATTGCTGTAACTTTCAGTTACTCCTTAAGGAAGGACAGATTAAAATTTTTCGACCCAGAAATTTCTTTTGTATCTTGCACAGATTCATGAGGTGTGTAGAAAATAGATCACAGATACATAAAATTAAATTTTTAAATACTTCGATGCTAAGAGTGAAGTAGTGCACAGCAGTTAGGATAATACTCACTTCTGACTATTATCAGTAATATAATACTTTCGAAGAACTAAAAGGTACAATACTGTGACTGGAACAATACATAAATAACCCGAAAATGGGAGAGAGAAGATTATGACGACGTTTCGATCCGACTTGGACCATGGTGTGACTTATCAATGATCCAAGTCAGACTGACACGTAGTCATAAGCTCTCTCTCCTACGTGCGGGTTATTTGTGTATAATTTATCCGGCTCATCCTAATCATTACATCACTTTGGCGAAGAATATCAGATGCACAAGTGTCATACTGGAATGGAAACGTGATTATCCGAGTGTGGGTTTTACCATGGGTCGGGTGGGAGGATCATCACTCTACTCAACGTCAATATTTTATCATACATGTGAGAACTTAATCACCGGAAACTGAAGATGAATTAAGTTGCGACCCGTGACTCAACTTCCAACTTTGTTCAACGTTGAGCGATGGTTATAAGTGAACAAATTTGTCCATTTTTTTATGTAGCGATAATTCTTTGAATTGATGTTTGTATCACAAACTAAGTGCATTTATTAAATAGTATATATGGGGACTAATTACACAAAACACAGAATATTGGAAATAAAAACAAAAATTTGCAAATTTATTTATTATGCAGGTAAACAAGGGAGACTTATGCATATACTGGTGACTGTTATGCATGTACTGGTGACCATAAATGTGTGACAAAATATAATTTCATACAGAATGAATACAATATTAACCGTAGTTATTGCTGGACAGCAGAATGTGCAGCCACCAGTCTGATGTTAATCATCATTTTGGAGTCTGGTAAAGACATTGAGGAACTGCTCCTTGTGGTGTTATGTTTGGCAAATGTTGGCTGCTGCTGTTGGTACTATTGTTGTTGGTGCTGCTGTCGTTGATGTAGATTTTGTTGGTGCTGATGTTGTTGCTGCAAATTTTGTTGTTGTTGCTGTTTTTGGTGACGGTGCTGTTCCTTGTTGGTTTTGCTGCTACTGTTGGTGGTGCTGTTTTTGTTGATGATACTGTTGGTGGTGCTGTTTTTGTTGATGATACTGTTGGTGGTGCTGTTTTTGTTGATGATACTGTTGGTGGTGCTGTTTTTGTTGATGATACTGTTGGTGGTGCTGTTTTTGTTGATGATACTGTTGGTGGTGCTGTTTTTGTTGATGATACTGTTGGTGGTGCTGTTTTTGTTGATGATACTGTTGGTGGTGCTGTTTTTGTTGATGATACTGTTGGTGGTGCTGCTTTTATTGGCTTTAAGTCTATCGTTCCTCTTTTCTTTCGTGGCGTCGTTTCAAAGTTTACATTGATATTTTAGTTAACAAATAACAGACAAAAAACATGTCAAACTAATGCTGTTATTTTGTTTGAGACTGCTGTAATATTGCTTCCTGTATTTTGTTGTTGTAGTTCTGCTTCCTGAATTTTGTTGTTGTTGTATTTATTACTTCTTCTGCCGGTGTTATGCTGTCTTTGTACACAGAAGAAATATCACAACATTATGGTAACTTCACTGAAGATGACAGAAAACGTGAGATGAAATAAAATTACTGGATGAGTGTGTGCATCTCTTGAGGATCTTCTGAGGAATGCTCAACGAGGATCTTCTGAGGAATGCTCAACGAGGATCTTCTGAGGAATGCTCAACGAGGATCTTCTGAGGAATGCTCAACGAGGATCTTCTGAGGAATGCTCAACGAGGATCTTTAGGATTTCTTAGGTAGATTTCTCAAGAATAGCAAAGTGACGAAGCTAATCAAGAAAGTATGTTCCACAAACCTTCCCAGGGAGCATCAGACAGCAAGCTTGTAAGTTTGGCAGATGTTTCAACAGTTTGGCTGATGTTTCAACAGTTTGGCTGATGTTTCAACAGTTTGGCTGATGTTTCAACACAGTTTGGAAGAAGTTGAAACAGAGCTTGGCTGAAGTTTCTTGTTACTTGTTACTGCCAGCCAGACAGTTGCTCATCAACTGATTCTGTAAGTGAAAAACAACAAAACTGAATAACTTGCTCTAGACTTTGTTAGGGAGGTTAGGTTAGGTAAGGTTTGTTAATAAACAGGACAAGTGTTTCCTGACGCGGGTCTAAGGCAGATGATGACTCACCGTTAGAAATTTTTGTGATCTGACCGAGACCTTCCGCTGGCTTACCGGTCCACCCCCTTTAAAAATTATGGTTATAGTTGTAACCATTTAGTGTATTTCTTGTTATGGAAGTTAGACATTCTTGGGACCCGGGTTAAGGTCCCGGGCCGCGCACCATGTTTTTTGGTCAAGTTTTTATATAGGCCTGGCGTACATAATTTGTAATGCTGTACAATGGTCATGAGGGCACACATGTCATGAGCAAACCAACTACTGTAATACATATATAGATCTAACCCAGGTAGTTCTATATTATGATTCAAAGAACGTCCCATCTTGAAACTATAATAAGTAAGTCAGAGGATGAATAAGACACATGTGCAACACCTGGACAGATGTATTCTGAACTTAAAGACACTCAGGTTTATGTGTTGTTAATAAACTTGTTCGTATTACATACCATTCATCTTATGATAAACGTCAGATATTTTTCATTCTTCGTTGTTATTTAACCTACTTTCCAAATATTTGATATTTAGCCTCCCTGCTCTCAAAAAAAAAGAAGCATAAGAATGTATATTTTTATGTCTATCACTGCTACTTTCTCCTCTTTCTCTTGGGAACGTGGCAGAATGAGCAATGGTAACAAGTGGGGCTCCTCAAGGACCAGTATTAAGGTTATTATTTTTTTGCTGATGTATGTAAATACGTCACACGAGGGGGGAGAACCCTGAGCTTCTCTTTGCAGAAAGTAAATAATTTGAAGCTGACGAGCTGACAGCAGACTGGATAAAAGTAGTTACTTCTACCACTACTGATGCTAATACTGATACTACTATTAATAATAATAAACTAATAATAATCATCATAATCAGAGTAAACAAATGTAATAATAATAATAATAATAATAATAATAATAATATAAATACTAATATTACTGCTACTACTACTAATAATAATAACAATCGTAGTAAACAAATGTAATAATAATAATAATAATAATAATAATAATAATAATAATAATAATAATAATAATAATAATAATAATAATAATAATAATAATAATAATAATAATAATATAAATACTAATATTACTACTTCTTATCAAATGATCATAATAAACTATGATTAATAATAATAATATAATAATAAATACTATTATTTACTATTCTATCTAGGCTGGAATATTGCTGCACTCTAACAGCACCTTTCAAGGCAGGTGAAATTGCCGACCTAGAAAATGTACAGAGAACTTTCACGGCGCGCATAACGGAGATAAAACACCTCAATTACTGGGAGCGCTTGAGGTTTCTAAACCTGTATTCCCTGGAACGCAGGAGGGAGAGATACATGATTATATACACCTGGAAAATCCTAGAGGGACTAGTACCAAACTTGCACACGAAAATCACTCACTACGAAAGCAAAAGACTTGGCAGACGATGCACCATCCCCCCAATGAAAAGCAGGGGTGTCACTAGCACGTTAAGAGACCATACAATAAGTGTCAGGGGCCCGAGACTGTTCAACTGCCTCCCAGCACACATAAGGGGGATTACCAACAGACCCCTGGCAGTCTTCAAGCTGGCACTGGACAAGCACCTAAAGACAGTTCCTGATCAGCCGGGCTGTGGCTCGTACGTTGGTTTGCGTGCAGCCAGCAGCAACAGCCTGGTTGATCAGGCGCTGATCCACCAGGAGGCCTGGTCACAGACCGGGCCGCGGGGGCGTTGACCCCCGAAACTCTCTCCAGGTAAACTCCAGGTAATTACTGGTACTACTACTAATAATTTTATAATAGGACTCACTACGTTGGTGTTGGTTGATAAGCAGTACAGCAGCTGCAGTGTCCTGTCACACACTGACTTTCTGTTGGTCTGTATTGCTGCTTCCACGACGGCTGCCAACGCTTTGTGGTGTCCTGTTACGAGAAAACTATGTAAGTACAGGTAGGTAGCGTGTCTCTCCATTACAGGAGGAAGGATCAAGCCTTCACTATCCATTGTACCGAATGATCTACACAGACGGAGGATCAAGCCTCCACTACCCTTTGTACCGACTGATCCACACAGACGGAGGATCAAGCCTCCACCACTCCTCGTGGTGGTTAGGTTAGGTTTGGGTAAGCAAGATTGGATTTGGTTAAGTTAGGGTAAGTAAGATTAGGTTAGTGAAAGTTACAGTAAGCAAGGCAATTTTTCCTGTGAGTCCTTGCTTGTGATTTTTATCCTATCATGGATAGTGGCGGTGGTACTTACCTCTAGCTGCTGCAGGAACATTAATACCAGTCACCGACTGGAAACAGTCTGCTGAGGCGTTGATGATAGCTGGACCCTGAGCACCTTGTGTGATGATCACCTTACATTTCCTGAGCCCACTTTCCTGTGCGATACAGTCAGCATCTGTCAGTCCTAAATCACCACAAAACTTTTCCTCTGCAGTGAAAGACGGTGCTTGTGAGAGATACATTGAGGGAGACACAAGTCTGGAGTAGTGTGAGGGAGAGGTGCAGAGCACGGAGAGGGAGATGTCTAGCCCACTGTATGGTGTGCTAACAACTATGAGAATCTAAAATATGCAACGTGTCTGGTCTAACAATCATATGAATAATAACAATAGCCTTGTAGTGGAAACTTACTGAGGGCATCCTTGATTCTTTGGCTGAGACACTGCTCTAAGGGAAAACCCTGTGGGTAGTGAAGTTCACTTTGTGCTCCAGCACCTATGACCAGCACCATAAGCGTCAGGATTAGAGAAGTCAACTGCGTCATGATGGTTCACCAAGCACTCTGATGGAAGGGAAACAATTAGAGAGCAGAGTGGAGCATCCAGTGAGGAAAATCCCCAGGTAGCCTTGAAACACCTCATATCCACTCTGTGGACGGTAACACAAGAACATATAGATGCACAAAGAGCCTATAATAATAATAATAATAATAATAATAATAATAATAATAATAATAATAATAATAATAATAATAATAATAATAATAATTTTTTTGTTTATTTATTTATTTATTTATTATTATTTGGACATGATACATAGTTGTACAAAGAAATACAGTGGTTGAGTGCACATGCCAAAAGCCCCTTGTATCCAGAGCATTATGGGCAAGCCGGTGGTATGGTTTGGTAAGCAATGATATAATTAGTGGTAAAAATTACAGTAAACATATTACAGCATGAAGTACACATGAGTATTTCAAATAAGAAGCTTTATAGTTGTACAAATTTGTAGCATAATAATTTAAAATATTATCCGGTCAAATCGAATGAAATCAACGATTTGTAGTGCAGAAACAGGTCATATGGTCATTTGATGGATTACTGTGAATTCAAGAGAATGGGGTATTCTATTAGGTAATGTAATTGAAGAGCATATTTTGATAGGGTCACAGGTTATACATTTATGAGATACAGTTATTCAGTTTTTATTTAGTTGTGGGTGAGTAAGTGGCTTTTAAGAAGAGTCTTGAATTGATAAACAGACAGTATTTCTTTTATATTCACAGGTAATGAATTCCAAATTTTTCTGTCTTTTATGTGCACTGAGTTTTTACATAATGTGAAGAAGAAGAAGAAGAAAAAGAAGAAGAAGAAAAAGCTCTCTGTCTCCCCAAATTTTCTCTCTATTCTGTGTTTCCTCAGTTGTTCCCCTCTACGTCCTTTTCATTCACTTTATGGCTTAACAAAACAAAACAAAATAGATGAAAGCATGAAAAACATCACTACCTGGTAGCTGTCTAAGATGAACAGGTGGGCATGAATTTCGTCTCAGATGATCTGTGTTTTACTGAGTACTTGTGACAAGAACAGAGATGCTGAAGAGTCGATAATACGTGAATCTGCGTCACGTATTACCTCATCGAAAAACTGTGCTAGATAACACATGTTGTGACACCGTGTGTCACACTGGGTATAAACGATGAGGCACACCATGCGTCACACCGGGTGTACACGGTGTGGCACACATATCATGCCAAAACTCAACAGCAGAAACAAGGTTTATCGTCACTAGTAAAGAATCGAAGTGTACTGCATTTGTCCTTCCTTTTACATTATGTGAGAACTTTATTCTATTTCTAAGTTTTAAAGCTAAAAAAAAAAATTCTAGCCTCAAAATTTACAATCGAAGCTTACCTATAATAAAGGCATATATATGTAAAGCTGCTAAATATGATTGGTAACTAATGCTCAGGATAACGCAAGAGAAGAGATATCCTCCTCACCTGTGTGATGTCCTCGCTTCCTTCCTGCCCTGCAGCGCTGTATAGTCCTTGTGGCTTAGCGCTTCTTTTTGATTATAATAATCCTCACCTGTGTTCAGAGGTCGGAGGCTGAAGAGATGTGCATCTCTGGTGCTGGCTGGAAGGCTTTTATATAAGCCACAGAACCGGATTATATATATATATATATATATATATATATATATATATATATATATATATATATATATATATATATATATATATATATATATATATATATATATATATATATATATATATATATATATATATATATATATATATATATATATATATATATATATATATATATATATATATATATATATATATATATATATATATATATACTGCTTGCTCTAAGCACTCTTAATTAAGACCGAAATAGCCATTTATTGCCTAATGTTTCCTTAGTAAATATCTTGATCAGTGGATGTGTCTTTTACCTTCAAAAAATTCGTAACTTAATATTAGTATTATGACGTTTCTACTAAGACTGACATATATTAACAAAAGAAAAAACACATTGGTTATGATAAAAACACCTATGTATTAAGGAAAATTCAATGACAAGATAGACGAGGACGCGAAGTGTCCCGGCAGCTTCCAGAGGGTTAAAATCCGGTTCTGTGGCTTATATAAAAGCCTTCCAGCCAGCACCAGAGATGCACATCTCTTCAGCCTCCGACCTCTGAACACAGGTGAGGAGGATATCTCTTCTCTTGCGTTATCCTGAGCATTAGTTACCAATCATATTTAGCAGCTTTACATATATATACCTTTATTATAGGTAAGCTTCGAATGTAAATTTTGAGGCTAGAATTTTTTTTTTAGCTTTAAAACTTAGAGAGAAATAGAATAAAGTTCTCACATAATGTAAAAGGAAGGACAAATGCAGTACACTGCGATTCTTTACTAGTGACGATAAACCTTGTTTCTGCTGTTGAGTTTTGGCATGATATGTGTGCCACACCGTGTACACCCGGTGTGACGCATGGTGTACCTCATCGTTTATACCCAGTGTGACACACGGTGTCACAACATGTGTTATCTAGCGCAGTTTTTCGATGAGGTAATACGTGACGCAGATTCACGTATTATCGACTCTTCAGCATCTCTGTTCTTGTCACAAGTACTCAGTAAAACACAGATCATCTGAGACGAAATTCATGCCCACCTGTTCATCTTAGACCGCTACCAGGTAGTGATGTTTTTCATGCTTTCATCTATTTTGTTTTGTTTTGTTAAGCCATAAAGTGAATGAAAAGGACGTAGAGGGGAACAACTGAGGAAACAGAATAGAGAGAAAATGTGGGCAGACAGAGAGCTTTTTCTTCTTATTGTTCTTCTTCTTGTTCACATTATGTAAAAACTCAGTGCACATAAAAGACAGAAAAATTTGGAATTCATTACCTGTGAATATAAAAGAAATACTGTCTGTTTATCAATTCAAGACTCTTCTTAAAAGCCACTTACTCACCCACAACTAAATAAAAACTGAATAACTGTATCTCATAAATGTATAACCTGTGACCCTATCAAAATATGCTCTTCAATTACATTACCTAATAGAATACCCCATTCTCTTGAATTCACAGTAATCCATCAAATGACCATATGACCTGTTTCTACACTACAAATCGTTGATTTCATTCGATTTGACCGGATAATATTTTAAATTATTATGCTACAAATTTGTACAACTATAAAGCTTCTTATTTGAAATACTCATGTGTACTTCATGCTGTAATATGTTTACTGTAATTTTTACCACTAAATATATCATTGCTTACCAAACCATACCCCCGGCTTGCCCATAATGCTCTGGATACAAGGGGCTTTTGGCATGTGCACTCAACCACTGTATTTCTTTGTACAACTATGTATCATGTCCAAATAATAATAAATAAATAAATAAATAAATAAATAAATTATTGTTATTATTATTATTTTATTATTATTATTATTATTATTATTATTATTATTATTATTATTATTATTATTATTATTATTATTATTATTATTATTATTATTAGTATAGGCTCTTTGTGCATCTATATGTTCTTGTGTTACCGTCCACAGAGTGGATATGAGGTGTTTCAAGGCTACCTGGGGATTTTCCTCACTGGATGCTCCACTCTGCTCTCTAATTGTTTCCCTTCCATCAGAGTGCTTGGTGAACCATCATGACGCAGTTGACTTCTCTAATCCTGACTGCGACGCTTGTGGTGCTGGTCATAGGTGCTGGAGCACAAAATGAACTTCACTACCCACAGGGTTTTCCCTTAGAGCAGTGCCTCAGCCAAAGAATCAAGGATGCCCTCAGTAAGTTTCAACTACATGGCTATTGTTATTATTCATATGATTGTTAGACCAGACACGTTGCATATTGTAGATTCCCATAGTTGTTAGCACACCATACAGTGGGCTAGACATCTCCCTCTCTGTGCTCTGCACCTCTCCCTCACACTATTCTAGACTTGTGCCTCCCTCATTGTATCTCTCACAAGCACCGTCTTTCAGAGGAAAAGTTTTGTGGTGATCTAGGACTGACAGATGCTGACTGTATCGCACAGGAGAGTAGCCTCAGGAAATGTAAGGTGATCATCACACAAGGTGCTCAGGGTCCAGCTATCATCAACGCCTCAGCAGACTGTTTCCAGTCAGTGACTGGCATTAATGTTCCTGCAGCAGCTAGAGGTAAGTACCACCGCCACTATCCATGATAGGATAAAAATCACAAGCAAGGACTCACAGGAAAAACTGCCTTGCTTACTGTAACTTTCACTAACCTAATCTTACTTACCCTAACTTAACCAAACCCAATCTTACTTACCCAAACCTAACCTAACCACCACGAGGAGTGGTGGAGGCTTGATCCTCCGTCTGTGTGGATCAGTCGGTACAAGGGGTAGTGGAGGCTTGATCCTCCGTCTGTGTAGATCATTCGGTACAATGGATAGTGAAGGCTTGATCCTTCCTCCTGTAATGGAGAGACACGCTACCTACCTGTACTTACATAGTTTTCTCGTAACAGGACACCACAAAGCGTTGGCAGCCGTCGTGGAAGCAGCAATACAGACCAACAGAAAGTCAGTGTGTGACAGGACACTGCAGCTGCTGTACTGCTTATCAACCAACACCAACGTAGTGAGTCCTATTATAAAATTATTAGTAGTAGTACCAGTAATAGTAAATAATAGTATTTATTATATTATTATTATTAATCATAGTTTATTATGATCATTTGATTAGAAGTAGTAATATTAGTATTTATATTATTATTATTATTATTATTATTATTATTATTATTATTATTATTATTATTATTATTATTATTATTATTATTATTATTATTATTATTATTACATTTGTTTACTACGATTATTATTATTAGTAGTAGTGGTAGCAGTAATATTAGTATTTATATTATTATTATTATTATTATTATTATTATTGTTATTATTATTACATTTGTATACTCTGATTATGATGATTATTATTAGTTTATTATTATTAATAGTAGTATCAGTATTAGCATCAGTAGTGGTAGAAGTAACAGTACTTTTATCCAGTCTGCTGTCAGCTCGTCAGCTTCAAATTATTTAGTTTCTGCAAAGAGAAGCTCAGGGTTCTCCCCCCTCGTGTGACGTATTTACATACATCAGCAAAAAAATAATAACCTTAATACTGGTCCTTGAGGAGCCCCACTTGTTACCATTGCTCATTCTGCCACGTTCCCAAGAGAAAGAGGAGAAAGTAGCAGTGATAGACATAAAAATATACATTCTTATGCTTCTTTTTTTTGAGAGCAGGGAGGCTAAATATCAAATATTTGGAAAGTAGGTTAAATAACAACGAAGAATGAAAAATTTCTGACGTTTATCATAAGATGAATGGTATGTAATACGAACAAGTTTATTAACAACACATAAACCTGAGTGTCTTTAAGTTCAGAATACATCTGTCCAGGTGTTGCACATGTGTCTTATTCATCCTCTGACTTACTTATTATAGTTCTTTGAATCATAATATAGAACTACCTGGGTTAGATCTATATATGTATTACAGTAGTTGGTTTGCTCATGACATGTGTGCCCTCATGACCATTGTACAGCATTACAAATTATGTACGCCAGGCCTATATAAAAACTTGACCAAAAAACATGGTGCGCCGCCCGGGACCTTAACCCGGGTCCCAAGAATGTCTAACTTCCATAACAAGAAATACACTAAATGGTTACAACTATAACCATAACTTTTAAAGGGGGTGGACCGGTAAGCCAGCGGAAGGTCTCGGTCAGATCACAAAAATCTCTAACGGTGAGTCATCATCTGCCTAAGATCCGCGTCAGGAAACCCTTGTTCTGTTTATTAACAAACCTTACCTAACCTAACCTCCCTAACAAAGTCTAGAACAAGTTATTCAGTTTTGTTGTTTTTCACTTACAGAATCAGTTGATGAGCAACTGTCTGGCTGGCAGTAACAAGTAACAAGAAACTTCAGCCAAGCTCTGTTTCAACTTCTTCCAAACTGTGTTGAAACATCAGCCAAACTGTTGAAACATCAGCCAAACTGTTGAAACATCAGCCAAACTGTTGAAACATCAGCCAAACTGTTGAAACATCAGCCAAACTGTTGAAACATCAGCCAAACTGTTGAAACATCAGCCAAACTGTTGAAACATCAGCCAAACTGTTGAAACATCAGCCAAACTTATAAGCTTGCTGTCTGATGCTCCCTGGGAAGGTTTGTGGAACATACTTTCTTGATTAGCTGCGTCACTTTGCTATTCTTGAGAAATCTACCTAAGAAATCCTAAAGATCCTCGTTGAGCATTCCTCAGAAGATCCTCGTTGAGCATTCCTCAGAAGATCCTCGTTGAGCATTCCTCAGAAGATCCTCGTTGAGCATTCCTCAGAAGATCCTCGTTGAGCATTCCTCGGAAGATCCTCGTTGAGCATTCCTCAGAAGATCCTCAAGAGATGCACACACTCATCCAGTAATTTTATTTCATCTCACGTTTTCTGTCATCTTCAGTGAAGTTACCATAATGTTGTGATATTTCTTCTGTGTACAAAGACAGCATAACACCGGCAGAAGAAGTAATAAATACAACAACAACAAAATTCAGGGAGCAGAACTACAACAACAAAATACAGGAAGCAATATTACAGCAGTCTCAAACAAAATAACAGCATTAGTTTGACATGTTTTTTGTCTGTTATTTGTTAACTAAAATATCAATGTAAACTTTGAAACGACGCCACGAAAGAAAAGAGGAACGATAGACTTAAAGCCAATAAAAGCAGCACCACCAACAGTATCATCAACAAAAACAGCACCACCAACAGTAGAAGCAAAACCAACAAGGAACAGCACCGTCACCAAAAACAGCAACAATAACAAGATTTACAGCAACAACAGCAGCACAAACAAAATCTACATCAACGACAGCAGCACCAACAACAATAGCACCAACAGTAGCAGCCAACATTTGCCAAACATAACACCACAAGCAGCAGTTCCTCAATGTCTTTACCAGACTCCAAAATAAAGATTAACATCAGACTGGTGGCTGCACATTCTGCTGTCCAGCAATAACTACGGTTAATGTTGTATTCATCCTGCGTGAAATTATATTTTGTCACACATTTATGGTCACCAGTACTTCCATAACAATTACCAATACATGCATAAGTCACCCTTGTTCACCTGCAAAATAAATAAATTGGCAAATTTTTGTTTTTATTCTGTGTTTTGTGTAATTAGTTCTCGTATATAATATTTATATTGATAACTACACTGTACAGTGTAATAAATGAATTTGGTCTGTGATACAAACGTCAATTCAAGGAATTATCACTACACAAAAAATGAACAAATTTGTTCACTTATAACCATCGCTCAACGTTGAACAAAGTTGTTCACTTACAAAGTTGGAAGTTGGGTTACAGGTCGCAACTTAATTCATCTTCAGTTTCCTGGTGAGTAAGTTCTCACATGTATGATAAAATATTGACGTTGAGTAGAGTGATGATCCTCCCACCCGACCCATGGTAAAACCCACACTCGGATAATCACGTTTCCATTCCAGTATGACACTTGTGCATCTGATATTCTTCGCCAAAGTGATAAAAGTATTATACGTAAATAACCCGTGCAAAAGAGAGAGAAGCTTATGACGACATTTCGGTCCGACTTGGATTATTTACAAGTCACTTGTAAATGGTCCAATTTGGATCAAAACGTCGTCGTAAGCTTCTCTCTCCAATCTGTGGGTTATTTGTGTATTGTTCCAGTCACTTCTGCCCACTGATAGTAGGCAGAAGTGAGGAGTATCCTAACTGCTATATACTACTTCACTGTTATCTTCGAATTATTTAAAGATTTAATTTTATGTATCTGTGATCTTTTTTCCACATACCTCGTGAAGATTCTGTGCAAGATATAAAATAAATTTCTGGATTGAAAAATCTGAATCAATCCTTCCATAAGGAGTAACTTCCATTAACAAAAATGCCGCTTAGCTGTCAGAACTAAGACACGACAACACGAACACAGCGACATACAGCCACTGGATGGCGAAACGCCTACAGTAAAGATACCCAGATACTGCATGTGTCTAATTTAATCTTGTCTGTATTGTATAGCATTCATGTACAACTGATCTTGGTGTTACACTATTCCTAATAGTTGGATTTCTTCAGCTTTTCCATTTGGATATACCTGCTGACACGTTTGAAGGCACACGGAGACTCACTGTAGAAATGAATTGCCTTTCAAATTATATATTTGTGATGATTTGACTAGATAAATATCTCACAATAAAACCAGTAATTTTGACCGCTTGTAAGATCAAGAATAGGAGACAGTAATAGGCTTACCAGCTCATGCTAGGCACGTCTTAATAGCTTAGAATGGGTAAAGCTTCCATGATGTTTGTGCTGGTAGCCATCGCATGTGTGGTGTTACCTGGCATCACGTGGTTAGCACAGGTAACAACGTTAACCCCTGTGGCCGTCGAAATGTTTGCTTCATATGCAATGTTTGCTGAACCAGCAACGTTTACCCCCGCACGCAATATTTACCGCAAATAGTTGAGAATTGAGCCGTGTGTAAAGACTTTCAGAGGCAACATTTCTAAATTGGTGTGGAGTGACGCGTATATATATATATATATATATATATATATATATATATATATATATATATATATATATATATATATATATATATATATATATATATATATATATATATACATATACATATATATATATATATATATTTTTTTTTTTTTTTTTTTTTTTTTTTTTTTTTTTTTTTTTTTTTTTTTTTTTTTTTTTTTTTTTTTTTCTGGAAGGGTATATATGAATATATTCATATTTTTTTTACCTGGTAAAAGAGATAGCCTGGAATATCAGAATATGTAAATAGCAAGTATTTACTCGTCCGTCTTAGCTGAGTCGTGGTAATACTGGTAAAATATCTGCTAGTCACAAAACGCACCAGTTCTTGAACGTCAGCAAGGTTCAACAACAACACTGCGGCTAGCCGGAGGATCGAACCCATGTTGTTTTAATTGCTCATACTCTCATAATGTTACTGTTTTACAATGTCCTGTACGCAGGGAATATGTCGCTTCCTTCCGTCAGGATAATCCCGTCAACCTTCCAAATCCTATCACAAGCTTGCCATCCCAGACACAAACACCTTATTTAAACCCTTACCCAACCACACATTCTTCGTCTACATCTGCTCTTCACGATGCTACTTCCTCTTCCTCCTCCTCCGTATCTTATGCAGCCACTTCTTCCTCTACATATGCAGCTGTTACAAAAAGCGTGTCTTCTCATGCTGCCTCATCAAAGAGTTTCTCTATCATTGAAACAATAGTTCTCACGGCCACTCATGTCACTAAGGCTTTTCGAACTGACTTCACTACTCTCCTCAACTCTCTCCTTTCAGTAAACAATCTCGACATTATTGCCTTCCCTTCTGATTTCGCTCTTCCTACTGTTATATGTGGGAACAACACCCCCTGATAACTCACCACTTGCTATGTCTGCCTCGGCACAACTCCTAATTCCTTCTCCACATTAAACACTCCTTCCACTTCCTCTACCATTGAGAAGCCTAAACTACCTTCAGCCTCATCATTTTCCACAAAATCACTCCTTGCAACTCGCACTCTACTTCAAAGAGAAGAACTTGTAATGTAATTCCTCTCCTGTGACATCACAAGAGCTAGAAATTTCACGTCTTGTGAATTCTATGAACCTTTCCCCCCAACACCGCTACCAAGCTAAGATAAGATTTCGTTCGGATTTTTAATCCCGGAGGGTTAGCCACCCAGGATAACCCTAGAAAGTCAGTGCGTCATCGAGGACTAACTTATTTCCATTGGTGTCCTTAATCTTGTCCCCCAGGATGCGACCCACACCAGTCGACTAACACCAGTCGACTAACACCCAGGCACCTATTTGCTGCTAGGTGAACAGGACAACAGGTGTAAGGAAACGTGTCGAAATGTTTCCACCCGCCGGGAATCGAACCCGGGCCCTCCGTGTGTGAAGCGGGAGCTTTAGCCACCAGGCCACCGGGCCACCACCCTTTCCCTCATCAAAACGCCAATGCTCAACTGAGCACTATAAAACATACAAGACTGCAGATGGTGTATTCCATATGGGAATTAGAGAAGAAACCGCTATCCACACTCCCTTCCAACACCTCCCAACATGGCTTTTAAAGTCACACAGTTTAACATACGCGCCTATAATATAAACATACATACTCGCTGAACTCGTTGACTCAGAACGCACGTGTGTGCAGGACGCTCAACGAATCATACACTTTGATTACACAGCTGATCCCTGGAATGACAAGGTGAACTGGTGAACAGTGCTTACATTTACACAACATACACACGTCCTAACACAAACATAGACGTACATGATCTCACCATTCTCTTCTACAACACCAATCTTCCTGTATACCTCCTTGCAGATTTAAATGCAAAACACACTGTCTTCCATGAGAATTCCATTAACATGAAAGACAACCATTCCAACTGGTCAGACAAAATAAAAAAACCTTGTTCACCTTGGTCCACACTTCAACACCTGTTTTATGCCTAGAGGCCAGGGTAAACTCAAATATAATCATTACAGACAGAGCCAGTAATCTCCTTCATCACTTCATGTCACCCGGTTGTCTGTCAGGCACTGATCACATTCCTATCACCCTTCATATTTCTTCAGATCTCATACTCATTCCCGTCAACCCAACTCCAGCTTACTCACAGGCAGACTGGGACAAGTTCAAACAGCACCTTGATCACTTTGACCTCACGCACAACTATAACAACACGCCTATTTCAGACATAGAAATACAACTTGAACGCATGCAACACTCTTATCACATAAGCTGCCTGAGAAAGCAGTGTTGAAAAGACACTACAAGGTATGCTATTCTTTTCGACCTTCTGAAAGAACAATGTGCCTACTCCTATCCTATGGACACCGCTTCAACACAAATCAAAACAGACTAAACCTCATACGCTGGGATCTCTCTATACTGTGGATGCATATCATTCACAGTCTGGAGGAAGACCACAACAGACACTGGCAAACACCCACTGACATTGCAGATGACCAACGCATCAAGGATCCCAAGATTTTCTGGAACTTCATCCGGAAAATCAGGGGAACCCTAAACACAACAGAATTCAGACACATCACTCACAACAACAGACACATCTCTGATCCAGTAGAGGCTGTAAACGCCTTCAAGGACATCTGGGAAAACATATTCCGCCCATACCAACCAGACCCTGCAGTACTTCTACATGCACTAGATATTAAACGCTGGCCCACAGAACAGTCATATCCCTACTCCCAACCCAATCATCACTCTTGACTCCCTCTCCTCCACACATTCTCTTAATTCTCATTTCACACAACAAAATGTCATCTTCCTTCTGACTCGTCTTCCCCAGAAAGCACCTGGTGCTTCTGGCCTATCTCACACAGTCCTTCGACACCTTTCACACTTTGTTTCTTCTGCTCTCACTGATCTTTTCAATGCTTATGTTGCATCTGGATACTTCCCTACTCTCTTCAAATCTGCTGGGTTACCCTCATCCCCAAGCCTGGCAAAAACTTGACTAACCCTAACAACTACAGACCCATAAGCCTGCTAGAAATCTTAGGGAAGACTTTTTAACGACTTGTAAACATACGACTCCGAACTCACCTTGAGACTAATCACTTGCTAAACGAACGACATTTTGGATTCAGACAACACCGATCTACACAAGACGCTTTAAACATCATCCTGAACTATATACAGATAAATAAAGCCCAAGCCTGTGCTACGGCCCTCGTTGCCCAGGACGTGGAGAAGGCTTTCGACACGGTATGGCATGTGTACGAATGGTATATAATACCGACAAGATGAGAGTAAGACACTTGTGCAACATCTGGGTATCTTTATTGTAGACGTTTCGCCACTGGATGGCGAAACGTCTACAATAAAGATACCCAGATGTTGCACAAGTGTCTTACTCTCATCACGGTATGGCATGACGGCTTAAAGTACAAGATCTATAACTCCTTTCATTTTCCTTGATGGCCGCACTATGTACATAAAGCTCAGGAATAACTTCTCCGATTACTTCACCCTTCATGCAGGAATCCCTCAAGCCTCCGTGCTTTCTCCTACACTGTATATTCTTTACACAAATAACTTACCAGCACCCATATACCCAAGCACTATCACAGTCCCTTATGCAGATGACATTACACAACTCACTGCACATGAAAACACCAGATTCCTCACACACAGAACACAAAACGAGGTAGACAGGATTAGCGCATGGGAACTGCTGCGGCGTATAAAGACCAGTGCCAACAAGTCTAGAATCACCTTTTTCCATAAAAGACGAGGCATCTCTGTTCCTGTCGAACTCAGGACCAGTATCTCACGAACACCTATATCACGCACTTCTTCCACAGTCGTACTTGGAGTCAACTTGGAGTCAACCTTGACTCAAGTTGTGCAAGAAAACACACATTATTTCTAAGACAGCTGTTATGAGGACTGCGCTCTCTCAGCTCTATAAGCTGAGAGGTGCATGTACTTGCTACACAACTCCACCTATACACTGTTCTCATCAGACCTCTAATCACTTACACTCCAGTCGCCGTATGACTGACTGCCAAGACTAACACACGGAAGCTACAATGTATCCAGACCCGGGCATTGCGCTGGGTGCTGGGAGTGAGGTGGAACAACTTTGCAACGAGCGAATCACTCCACCTCAGGACCGGCATACCTGTTCTGAATGTGTTCCGGAAAACACTTAGCGACAGACAGCTAGACAGACTTGAAACTCACCATGACTAGTGGGCTTCTTTCCTTGACGACTTTACCAGACGCCCTTACGACCTTGTAAACCTCTTCAGAGCTCTTTACCACCCTGGTCCTCCACCACTTTATACTTAGCCTCCCTAAGCTATTTACCCTGCTCTTTTTAATGCACATTTCTTGTTTATCCTTGCACTTTTTTTCAGCTTTTATTCATATATGATCTTTAAGAATGTACCACCTTTTGCTTTTAAAATTCATTGCTACATCTTTCCATCTTTTAAAATGCCATAGCCGTGGAGGGGAGTCTGTGTAGTTCAGTTGAGCAGCTAGTCTAATGTATTTTTTTTGGAGCTACCTCACTGTCCGACCTTTGCCGAACTTGTGTAACGGGTCTTGCTGAAGAGGAGAGACGACGATTAGCATCAGCATCGATCTTTGTAGGATCGATGGCTGAATGCATAAGGTGATATGTACGTTGTGTTGTCTCTTGAGGCGGGACAATGTGTCGTGCGGTTGAACCCTAGCCTGCCGCAGTTTGGTAAATTATTCAAAACCACTTAAGAACATAAGAATGTAGGAACACTGCAGAAGGCCTACTGGCCCATACGAGGCAGGTCCTTATCAAAATGACCTCTACCTAAAGCTACCCAAGAAATAACTCCCGTACCCCATGACACCAATCAAACCCAGCCCTTCCCACTCATATATCTGTCCAGTCTTTTTTTAAAGCTACCCAAGGTCCTAGCCTCTATCACCCCACTGGGAAGACTGTTCCACGCATCTACAACTCTGTTAGAAAACCAGTACTTACCTATGTCCTTTCTAAATCTAAATTTATCCAACTTATATCCATTATTTCTGGTTCTTACCTGGTTCGACACCCTCAGTACTTTATTAATATCTCCCTTGTTTATGCCTGTCATCCACTTATACACTTCAATGATATCTCCCCTCATTCTACGCCTCTCCAGAGAGTGGAGATTTAAGGCTTTAAGTCTATCTTCATACGGGAGGTTCCTTACACAGTAAATCATTTTAGTCATTCTTCTCTGTATGTTCTCTAATGAGTCTATGTCCATCCTGTAGTAAGGGGACCAAAACTGAGCAGCATAATCTAAATGAGGCCTCACTAGTGATGTATATAGCTGTAAAATAACTTTTGGACTTCTGTTACTTATACTTCTTGAGATAAATCCAATTGCTACACACACACACACACACACACACACACACACACACACACACACACACAATTGACTCACCATGTTTGTCTTTTTCTTGAAGCAGGTTATAAAAGCAGGGGCGTTAGCACAATATATCTTGATATCCTTGTATGAACTATAGGTGCTGGGACAGGAGATATGTCATCTGTCAAAAGAAACAAGCTTTTGACTTTATCATAACAAAACCAGTAAATTATATAAATTTCGCAAATGAGAACATAGTATATGTGAAAGCTGAATACTTTTTATGAATAATTACATTAATGAACATAAATATAATTCTCAGTTAGCTTTCCAGCTCTGCTAAAACGATTCTTAGAGGCTACTGTTGCTTCTGACTTATTAGTGGAATGCTAAACGATACTTTGTGTCCTAACGCCCCTCGACACTGACAGACTTCATCGCTTGAGAATATGACAGGGGAAATTTAGATAGCTTTTCTGTTCCACTGTATAATTGTCATGCAGAATAGGGTAGCAACATACTGCTAAAAAAGACTTTATTAATTTGTACTGGATCATTATGAAGTGACATGTGAGAGAGGTCATTGGAAATGCCAGAAGACAGGTGAAAGCTGAGGTCAGGTCAAGTGACGTCTTCTTTGACGATGAGAATATGAAGAAGACTAATTAATCTGACCTTTTGTCTCTACTTATATCCTCACCTAATCGATCTTCAGATATTCTTAAAATTGATAATGGTTCAGGACGAATCGAAACCTTGTCTGAAGTTTCCTTTCCAAATTGTTGTTTAAATTGTTTCAGACGCGATATTGTGACTTTCATTCTTCAGAATTATAATGATATTTTAGATCCAAGCTATAGCAACTACAACAACAATATTGACCAACGTTGATGGTGGTGCTGGTACTGACCTTGGGACCCTGTAGTGACCGTGATACTGACCAGTGTTAATGCTGTGGTTGGTACTCACCTTTGAGTACTGATTCAGATCTTCAGATGCAACGTTATTTTCAACCGACATAGCGAAGGACACCAAACAGACCATCGGTAGGAGAAGGTCATAACAATTTCATGGAGACTGGTAGCGTCCTTCAACAGTGATGGTCCAGGCGTGAGAGTGCAAGTGCTGAGGATGTGGAAGGCATTCTGGTAATGTTTGTACTCCTCACGGATCGTTGGTCTTCTTTAGGTATGTCGCTCTAAAATGACCTTGCGTCTGAAGGTCTGAATTTCGTGTCAGTGAATCACGCCACACAATGAGCCTTCTCCTGGGGGTGTCGTTAAGGTTTAATATAAGGGCGTTGCACTGCTCACCAAAGCGTTGTTATGTGACCTCATTAAAAAACTGTATTTATTTAAAGTTGTAGAGGAGTTATCTTCACACGCAGGGGCAATTCGTTTGTCTGTTAAAAGTATATTTAGTTTTCTTGAGCAGAATCTCTGTTATATATATATTTTAGTATACCGTCGATCATGAAGTTAACAGTCAAGCATAATGTGATGGAGAAAATGACCTCAGAACGTTTACCTGGAGTTTACCTGGATTTTACCTGGAGAGGGTTTCGGTGGTCACCGCCCCCGCGGCCCGGTCTGAGACCAGGCCTCATGGTGGATCAGGGTCTGATCAACCAGGCCGTTACTGCTGGCCGCATGCAAGCTGACGTAAGAACCACAGCCCGGTTGGTCAGGTACTGACTTTAGGCGCCTGTCCAGTGCCTTCTTGAAGACAGCCAGGGGTCTATTGGTAATCCCCCTTATATATGCTAGGAGGCAATTGAACAGTCTTGGGCCCCGGACACTTACTGTGTTGTCTCTCAGTGTACTCGTGGCGCCCCTGCTTTTCATTGGGTGAATGTTGCATCTCCTGCCGAGTCTTTTGCTTTCATAGGGAGTGATTTTCTTGTGCAGGTTTGTTACCAATCCCTCCAGGACCTTCCAAGTGTATATTATCATGTATCTCTCTCGCCTGCGTTCCAGGGAATATAGATCAAGGACCTTCAACCGTTCCCTGTACTTTAGGTGCCTTATCGTACTAATGTGTGCCGTGAAAATTCTTTGTACACTCTCCAGGTCTGCAATGTCGCCAGCCTTGAAGGGGGCAGTTAGTGTACAGCAGTATTCCAGCCTAGAGAGCACAAGGGATGTGAAGAGAATCATCATGGGCTTGGCGTCCCTAGTTTTGAAGGTTCTCATTATCCATCCTATCATTTCCTAGCGGGTGAGGTAGATACATTGTTGTGGTCTTTGAAGGCGGCATCCTCTGACATTATCACTCCCAGGTCCTTCACATTACTTTTCCGCTCTATTGTATGGTTAGAATTTGTGGTATACCCTGACACATTTTTAATTTCTTTAAGTTTTCTATATCTGAGTAGTTGAAATTTCTCCTCGTTGAACTTCATATTGTTTTGAGTGGCCCATTCGAAGATTTGGTTGATGTTCGCTTGGAGTCTCGCGGTGTCTTTGACGGAGGTCACTGTCATGGTGATCTGGGTGTCATCCGCAAAGGAAGACACGGAGCTATGGCTTACATCTCTGTCTATGTCAGAAATAAGGATGAGGAATAGAATGGGAGCGAGTACTGTGCCTTGTGGAACAGAGCCTTTTACCATGGCTGCCTCGGACTTTACTCTGCTTACTATTACTCTTTGTGCTCTATTTGTCAGGAAGTTGTAGATCCATCTACCAACTTTTCCCGTTATTCCTTTATCCTATATTTTGTGTGCTATTACACCATGGTCACACTTGCCGAAAGCTTTGGCAAAGTCTGTGTATACTATATCTGTGAATTGTTTATCGTCTACAGCCCTGGGTTGTGTAACTGATGGGTATTTAGGTGGTTGGCGATCTTGCTTCTTAGAACCCTCTCAAAGATTTTTATATGGGATGTTAGTGCTATCGGTCTATATTTCTTTGCAATTGCTTTACTGTCACCTTTGTGGAGTGGGGCTATGTCTGTTGTTTTTAGTGTGTGTGGGATGACCCCTGTGTCCATGCTCCCTCTCCATAAAATGCTGAAGGCACGCGATAGGGACTTCTTGCAATTCTTGATGAACACAGAGTTCCACGAGTCTGGGCCTGGGGCAGAGTGCATGGGCATGTCATTAATTGTCTCTTCAAAATCTTGTGGAGTTAGAATAATATCCGAGAGTTTTTGGAATGACCAAATTTTGGGTCTCGTTCTTAAAGAATTCATTTGGATTGTCGATCCTTAGTCTGGGCAGCGGCTCGCTGAACACTGAGTCATATTGGGACTTTAGTATCTCACTCATTTCTTGGCTATCATCTGTGTATGTCCCATCCCACCTAAACAGGGGCCCAACACTGGATGCTGTTTTTTCCTTTGATTTGGCATAAGAGAAGAAGTATTTTTTTTTTTAATTTTCTTTATGGCTTTTAGTTCTTCCTGTGATTTTTGTCTCCTATAAGATTCCTTCAGCTTAAGTTCGATATTTGCAATTTCATTTACTAGTGCTTCCCTTCGTATTTCAGATATATTGACCCCACTCAGTAGCTCTGTGACCCTTCGCCTTCGTCTGCAGGGAAGTCCTCAGCACGTGGTAGGGAAGTCCTCAGCACGTGGTAGGGAAGTCCTCAGCACGTGGTAGGGAAGTCCTCAGCACGTGGTAGGAAAGTCCTCAGCACGTGGTAGGGAAGTCCTCAGCTCGCATAAGGTAAAGCTGAGGCTATTATTATTCATACAAGCTAGTACCAAACTAAAAGTCTAGGGAAAGAGTGCTGTGCGTCACAGATGGAAATAACAGCCTTATTCAGACACACCATTGAGGTCTACAATGAATATGGAAAAAATAAAGTTTGCAGTAGATACGAAATTCATTCAGAATCGAATAAATTGTAGTTATCTGAGGAGTTAGCGGATTCCGAGTGACAGTTCTTGGAGGTACTGAATATGACAGGTAAAACACAAATTTGCCAATTTATATTTATTATTAACGAAAACAAAAGTTACTACGATATATATATATATATACATATATATATATATATATATATATATATATATATATGGCACTAAATTTAAAAAATATAATTTAATGTTTGAAAAATACAAAGAAATCAAAGTTGTCATTGCCAATGAGTCATTAAATTTAGTTGCACAGTTGTTTGACGTTGTTGCTGGTTACATTGTTTTTATTGTTTGTTGTTGTTGTTGTTAAGGGTTACTGCAGCTTGTGTTGTGGTCCATCGTAGGTTGTGGTTCATTTCTTGTTAACGTTGAATATGTCACTGTTGTTATGAATACTGTTGCTGCTGTTACTGTTATAGCAGCCGTTAGTTTATCCTGTTACTTTCCTTATGTTTCACTTCTGTTACTTCCGTAGGTAATGTTGGTATTTTAGTTACCTTATAATATACAAGTAACTGTTGTGTTGCTGTGTTTACAACAGGTATGTTTCTGCTTTCTCAGTTTTTTTTGTTGTATTTGCTTCTTGTGTTGTTTCTCTCGTGTTGTTCTCGTGTCGTAGAGAAACATTGTCATTTTCTCGTATCTAACTAAAATAGATGTTTACAATTTTTTTAACTTTGATGGAGACGGAAGTTGTGGCGATGAGACAATAAAAGATTGTCAGGAATCATCATTTACGAAATTTCTGATGAATCTTAAAGAAGAATCTTCAAGGAATCACCAGGAAGATTCTTGAGTAATAGAGAAGAAAATATAATCAGGGAAGGACGTCCGTGAATTTTCCATGTTTTCTCAGGGAGTTCCAGTGTTCATCAGGTGTGTTGACGTTTTAGTGGCCCTTTACTTGGTAGGTTGATTGATACATTCTGAGATCTTCTGAGGCTGTAAATGGAAGCATGAAAAATAATGAAGATTATTTTACCAGAAAACTTGGGTAAAACAAGAAAACTGATGATCTAAGACTCTTAGAGGAAAGAAGAACCAGGGGAGACATTACAACACTGTACAGGATAATCAAGATTTGATAGGACAGACAGAGAGACTGTCTCAGTCCACACACTTTGCTGGTTGTATCCACATTTTGCATCGACTAGATGAATGAACTATTTTTACAGAGGAGATTACAACCTCAGTTATGACAATTCTTTTGAGTGGTAATACCTTTTTTGATATTGTATTCCATACTGCATTGTATACATTAACTTAGTAATTGTAAAATATGGAATGACAAGGACCCATTGTGACCTCTGTAACCTTGGATTCTACGTTACTGCTGACAGGATGAGTTGCGGGTACACAGTAAACTAGCCACACAGGCGACACAACTAATCTATTTGTATGGAGATCGGGCACTAAGAGACAATGTTAAGGGCACATCAGAGTTACTGGGATGTTATTAAGTATTATTTCAACCAGAGGGCAATTTAAAAGTGGAATAAAGTAGATTATTTGGTGGAAGAAACCCCTATACTCAGTTTTAAGGATAGTTACGACTAAGTCTGTGATGCAGGAAACATAAAGCTGCTCTTTTACATTTAAGAGGGAAGCTACAAAAATGAAAATCGAACCATTACAGTAATAATTATGTGGAGACTTTATTGACATGTCACGAGAGAGTTTAAAATTTTATCTTCACTTTGTTTCAACATTTGTGTCCAGGACACAAGACTTACCTCAGAGGTACTGGAGGAAATTTTCCAAATACAGATGTTATTCTCATTGTAAATACAACTAGTGAGGTAATAATTGCACGAATATATGCACGGACACACACACACACACACACACACACACACACACACACACACACACACACACACACACACACACACACACACACACACACACACACACACACACACACAGGAGCTGTGAATTGACCCCTTCAACCGCAAATAGGTGAGCGCACACACACACTCACGCAGAATAGATCTAGTGGCAACCAGCGAAGAGGCTGGGCCAGGAGCTGTGAATCGATCTCTACAACACATATATGTGGGTACACACGCACACAAAATAAACTCACCATGTTTGTGGCGTCCTTGAAGCAGGTCATCACAGCCGGGACTTGAGCACACACTGTCTCTTTATTTTTCTCAATCGCTGCAGTAATAGCTGACTCCAGTTCTTCTGAGGTAACTGTCAAAACATGAGATGGTTTTATCATAACAGTTTTACAATTAAATCGTATAAATTTTTAAAAAGAGAGCATAGTATACGTGAAAGTTGATAGTTTTATTCTGAATAATTACAGGTCCAGGTAACAAACCATATATATATTTCTCAATTAGATTTCCAGCTCTGCTTGAACGGTACTCTTACAGGTTACTGTTGGTACTAATATATTCATGGAATGCTGAACAACATCTTCAGTGTCCTACCAAAGTCCCTCAACTCAGAGTGACAGACTTCATCACTTGATTCATGAACCTCATTCTATGTAAGGTAATGTGGCAGGGAATCTTAGCTAGCTTTTGTTCCTACTGTAGAACTGTCATGTAGAATAGGGTAGCAGTACACTACTAAAAAAAGACTTCATAAATTCTTACTGGCTCATTATGAAGTGAGGTGAGAGAGGTCAGTGGATAATGCCGGAAGACAGGTGAAAGATAAGGTCAGGTCAAGTGAAGTCTGCTTTGACGATGAGAGTGTTTAACCCTATTGATGAAGACTATAAAGGTGACATCGGCTTTATACTTATCTCCCAACCTAATCAATCTTCGGATGTTCTTATACTTGATAATGGTCTAGGACGGACCGAAGCGTTATCTAAAGTTTCCTCTACAAATTGTGGTTCAGCTATGAATTTTCAGAAGCAGCATCGACTTTTATTCTTCGTAATAATAGTGAAAGATGTTATCTTGGCTCCAAGAAATAAGAGCCACAACAACGGTCTTGTCAACCGTTGATAGTGGTGCTGCTGTAGTGAACGTGATATTAACCAACATTGATGATGGTGCTGGTACTTATCATGGTGCTGCTGTAGTGACCGTGATATTAATTAACCACCACTGATGGTGGTGTTGGTACTTACCACTGGTTGCTAGGTTGGTGGAAATCTTATCGTTCACACACCCGACGAAAGTCGAAAAATGTTCTTTCTTGAAGGCTTTGGTACAATTCTTGATCAAAGGTTTTTTGTCGGCGCATTCGGTAGTGCTCAAATTCAGCTCAGCACACATTTTAGCCTCTGAAGATATTAAGAGATACAGTGAGGGAGAGATAGTTTAAATTATGTGGTTGACAGGGTTAGTTTGAATTTGTGGTGTCCTCCCTAAGCCTCTGCCATGAACAACGTAAGATTTTACCTCCACTACACTGGATAACTTTATGATCAAGCTAAGTTTCATGAGCTCCTTCACTATTTTGTCACACTAGATAACGTCACTATCTAGCTAAGTTATAAGTTCCTCCATCATCCCGATATACTAGACAAGTTTACTGTCAAGACAGCTTCACTCTACACAAGCCTAGCCGAGTTATGTGATACTTACTCATTGCTGTTTTATTGACACACTGCTCAAATGGAAAACGTCCCTTTGCGGTACCAGAACCGAAGAACAGCACCAGCAGCGCCGCCATCAGGATCAGATAACCAAACTGCTTCATGCTTCAGCTATCAGCACACTACTGGAGGGAGAGACATGATCAGAATATGATGGAGTACTCAACACACTACTGGAGAGAGAGAGAGAGACAAAATCATAACAGCTCTTAGCTTGCCAATAAAGTTAGGAATCCTTAACCTGTAAATAGCTGTCAATAAAGCTAGGGATCCTTAACCTTGTCAAACCCTGTGTAAAAAAAAAAAAACAAAAAAAAAAAACAATGCTGGTGGAAGAAACACGATCCGAACATGATAATAACCATTGAAACCTGAACGGTCTTTTAGTCTCGTGGGAACAACTCTTCACGCGTTGTGTTGATTTCTAACACCGCTAAGTGTTGCAATGTTACTGTTGCAGAGTTGACATATTGATCTGCTTTACCCCGACGTAAATTAATAATGGTGTAAATCTCTTGATCTAAAGAATTACAGTAAACCATTCATTTCTCGGTAAATGTGTAGCTATTATGGTTAGGTGAGGTTCGTCGAGAAACAAGACAAGTGTTTCCTGACGCAGGTTCCAGACTAGTTAGGTTAGGTAAGGTTCGTCAGGAAACAGGACAAATGTTTCCTGACGCGGGTCTTAGTCAGATGATGACCCGCCTTTGGAGCTTTTGGTCATCTGACCGAGGCCTTCCGCTGGCTTACCGGTCCACCCCTTTAAAAATTATGGTCATTTATAACCATTTTTCCAGACTAGTGTTTCTTGACACCGTTCGAGCTTTTGGTCATATGACCGATGCCTTCTACTGGCTTACAGGTCCACCCCTTAAAAATTATGGTTATAGTTATAACCTTATAACGGGTTTAACGTTTTACTGTGACTATCAGATCAATTGCAGGAGAAAAACTTATTTACAGTTCCGGACATTTATAACAGGGAAAGTTTAGCCACAAGTGGCGAAACGTTTCCTGTAATAAATGTCCAGAATTGTAAACAGTTGTCTTTTCTACATCTCGGTATGACATTAATATTTGCTCTAAGATAAATTTTGTCTTACACATGAAAGAAAATTTCATCGACAGACGCAAAATTTATAGGAGAAGAGAACAGCTCTAAAGTGACAAGTTAAATGAGCATCAGAGATGTAATAAACTCACTTCACGAGACTTACCTAAAGATTGTGACGGATGGCAGGTTTTGTCAACAAGTTTGCCAAAGAAACTTGGCGCAGAGTAAAACTTTATAAAGACAATTTTTCATTCTATGTAGAGCTTTGTCAAGTCATGACTTAACGAAGCTCGTCTCAGGGCTTCTAGTGGTAGTAGTGGACACTGGGCAGGAGGGAGAACTTACCTGAAGTTAGATGTTGGACGCTGTGTACCAGTAAAGGGTCAACAGCAGGTATATATATGCCACTATCCGGATGTGATAGATGTGAGATGTGTCACCGTGACACTTACGTTTCAACTGTCCTTGAGTTTTTCCCCATTAATTTTGTCCTTTTGTCCTCTACACACATTCGTCTGTACATCTAACTTTTTTTATGACGGGAGTTAACTTTAATGTTCTAATTAATTACTTTATTGTCCTAATTAATTTAATGTTCTAATTAATTACTTTACTGTTCTAATTAATTACTTTACTGTTCTAATTTATTGCTTTAGTTTTGAAATTACGTCGCATGGAAAAAAGAGATAAATTATTGGCTCCAGAATTTCTTTTAAATCTTGCCTAAATTCTCATATAGTTTGTATTTAGTAGACATTTTAATTTTGTATTTAAAGACCCTGGTTTATGATTCAGTCATACCAAAAAAAATATGAATGCACAATAGACAATATATGTATGTATGGAGGGCTAGGAGTACGCAGATCCTCCCAGATTGCTCTACCAGCTTTCCTATCCACTTCCATTGCATCAAACGAGTTGATAAGACAAATTCTTCCTGACACCCTCAGTGACTCAGCAGGAATAGAAGACCCTATCTATGCCAGTGCCATCACCGAATGGGAGACTCTTGCTGCTCCAACACCAAACCCTAGTGCAGCACTGGCTCACAAACAGTCAAGCTGGGATGGCCCAATTGCTGAAAAGGTGCTTGCCAACATGCTCAGGGCTGCAACATCAGATAGGGAGATTGCCCGTCTCCAGGCTGTGAGTGCACATCACTCCGGGGACTTCCTCCAAACAGTTCCCATATCGGCAATGGGAACGCGACTCGACCCTAAGACCCTCCGTATTGCAGTGGCTCTGCGCCTTGCTGCCCCAATTCACACAGAATATATGTGTATTTGCGGCGAAGTGCAAGCAGACCAATACGGTCTACATGGTCTTAACTGTTCCAAAACCAAGGGCTGGCATGCAAGACACAATGAGGTCAACGACATCATTAAGAGAACCCTTGCTACAGCTGGATGCCCTGCCGAGAGGGAGCCACGATCACTTGCAGCAAACAATACCCACAACCCAGCAAACCGCCCCGACGGGATCACCATCTATCCCTGGAAGAATGGCAAGCTCTTAGCATGGGACTATACCTGTGTGTCCACACTGGCTGACACCTATATTCATCACAGTGTGGGGCGACAGGGAGGAGCTGCTGACCACTGGGAGGAGTACAAGATCAGCAAGTACAGGGACATTAGCCAACAGTATCAATTTGTCCCAGTGGGATCAGAGCCCTTGGGATCATGGGGAAAAAATGCCACACGTTTCCTTAAAGAATTGGGTTCCAGACTCATCGACACCACCAGGGACCCAAGGGTAGCCACTTTCATGTTCCAGCGCCTCAGAGTCGCCATCCAGAGGGGAAATGCTTGCTGCATACTTGGCTCACGTCCAGCCTCGGAGGAGCTGGAGGAAATTCATGATCTTTGATACATTGTGCCATTGTATTCATGTTTATGTTTTTTTCTGTAAATGTATTTTGTTTATATATATATATATATATATATATATATATATATATATATATATATATATATATATATATATATATATATATATATATATATATATATATATATATATATATATATATATATATATATATATATATATATATATATATATATATATATATACACTCTGTATCCCTGTAATGTTTGTAATGGTTTGACAAAACTTTTAGAGAGCGAAACGTTGCCACAAAAAATGTCTCATTAGTTGCACTTGTGTCCTTTTATCTAACATACTGTACGGAATTCTAACAACATTGTTACATTTTGTTAAAAGTTTGTTTATCCGTTAAAATTTCTTAATAAGATATCATGAACAGTGATAATGCTTAGTGTATGAACATTGTGTTCAAGTAACTGGAAATAAAGCGGACTACATGCTATGCCACATATAAACTAAATAATGTAGATCTTAATATTATTGATTGAGAAAAGGATTTAGGAGTTCTGGTTAGCAGTAATCTAAAACCAAGACAACAGTTTACCTGGAGTTTGCCTGGAGAGAGTTCCGGGGGCCAACGCCCCCGCGGCCCGGTCTGTGCATAAGTGCATAAGTGTTCGCAATAAAGCGAACAAAATCCTTGGCTTCATATCAAGAAGCATAAATAATAGGAGTCCTTAGGTTGTTCAACTATATATCCTTGGTTAGGCCTCATTTAGATTATGCTGCACAGTTTTGGTCACCGTATTACAGAATGGAGAACGTACAAAGGAGGATTGCAAAGTTGATCCTATGTATCAGAAATCTTCCATATGAGGATAGACTGATTGATGGACTGACCACATCGACTCAAGGTTGAGGGACTGATTACCTCATTCTCCTATTCTTCAAGCTTCTCCTGTGTATGGACTGATGAAGCCACTGTGTGGCGAAACGTTTCCTTAATAAAGATACCCAAGAGTTGCACATGTGTCTAATTTATCAACGTGTCGGTTCTGTGAGCCATTCATCTACAATCCTATCAGACACTGCAACTTCTTGGGATCTTAATACTTGGGAATTCTTCGCTTGCCTAACCCTTGGGCACGACCTACTTCCACATTGGGCAAATGTGACACCACCTATGACTGCTGCACCTCTCCTACCTACGGTTTATAAGCTCCTTCTCCGCTCATATGCCGTATTCTACTCAAGATTGATGGACTGACCACATCGACTCAAGGTTGAGGGACTGATTACCTCATTCTCCTATTCTTCAAGCTTCTCCTGTGTATGGACTGATGAAGCCACTGTGTGGCGAAACGTTTCCTTAATAAAGATACCCAAGAGTTGCACATGTGTCTAATTTACCACAGCAAACCTAAATTCGGTGCCGTATCAGCCGGGCTGTGGTTCGTACGTTGGACTACGATCAGGCCCTGATCCACCGGAAGGCCTGGTCGTCGACCGGGCCGCGGGGGCCTAGACCCCAGAAATAACCTCCAGGTAGACTGCAGGTATTAAGGGCTTCTCTACTTCTAGTAACAGTGGATACTGTTCAGGAACCAGAACTCACCTATACGGACCTTAGATGTTGCAGAATGTGTCAGTAGTGAACCTAAGACCTGTATATATATATGCCACCATCCGGATGTGGCATTTTTGAGATGTGTCATCATCACATCCATCTCTCAACTGTCCTTGAATTGTTTTCATTTATTTTGTATTTTTCTCCTCTACACATTTTTGTGGTGATGATAGAACGTTATTATTGTAATGTTCAGCGATTTATAGTTTTAGTTCTAAAATTACTCCGCCTGAAGGAAGAAGCTATAGTGTTGGCTCCAGAATTTTATTTCAATAGTGTTTGTGTTTAGGAGAAATATAAATTTTCCCTTTGAAAATGCTAGTATATGGGTCATTCATCCAAAAATATATAAATACACAATAGATCTAAAAATAGGCCTTAAGAGGGTTATATTGCTGACAGTTTTGTTATTTGTTTAACCGTTTAGTTTCTGTTTTTCTGTTAAACGTTTCTGTTAATCTGTTAAAGGCTTCTGCCTGTCTGTTAAAAATTTGTTAATCTCTTTTTTTGTTTATTCATGTTAAGGTCTTGTAGATGTAGATTGCACAGTAGTAAGTGTGGATGGTCTGAACAGGGAGTAAGTTTAGATCTATGAAGAGTGGGGGGGGGGTGTTGCCAGGGATGGGATTTAGTGATTATTTTTACTGCGGCTTTTTGTTGGGTTATTATTGGCTTTAGATGTGTTGCTGCAGTTGATCCCCAAGTACAAATAGCATAGGTGAGGTATGGATGAATGAGTGAATGGTATAGTGTGAGAAGGGCAGTTTGCGGCACGTAATATCGTATCTTGGAGAGGATCCCCACCGTTTTGGATACTTTTTTTGTTATGTGTTGGATATGGGTGCTGAAATTTAAGTTGTTGTCGAGGTATAGACCTAGGAATTTGCCCTCATTATGTCTGGCAATTAGAGTGTTGTCGATCTTAATGTTAAGTTGCACAACACCTGCTCTCCTACCAAACATAATGTAGTAGGTTTTGTCAGTGTTAAGTGTGAGTTTATTGGCTGCCATCCAAGTCAGAATTTTGAGCAGCTCCTCGTTGACAATGGTGTTGAGGGTGGCAGGATTAGGGTGGGAGATGACGTAAGTCGTGTCGTCAGCAAAGAGAATGGGTTTCAGGTGTTGGGATACGTTTGGAAGATCATTAATGTAAATGAGGAAGAGCAGGGGACCAAGGACACTTCCCTGCGGAACTCCAGTGAAGTGGCCATGTTGATGAGGCTGTGTCTTTAATGGTGACATACTGATACCCATTAGTAAGGTAGGATTTGAAATATGCAAGCGCATGGCCTCTTATACCATAATGGTCAAGTTTGTGGAGTAGGATGCCGTGGTCTACTGTGTCAAACGCTTTTCTTAGGTCAATAAAAAATCCTAGCGGATATTCCTTATTTTCCAATGCTGTGTAAAGGAGATCTAGCATTTTTACAATTGCATCATTAGTGCTTTTATTTTTCCTGAATCCAAATTGGCAGGGGTTGAGTATGTTTTGTGCCGTTATAAATGAATATAGTCTCCTGTGCACGAGTTTCTCGAAGATTTTGGATAGCAATGGTAAGTTTGATATTTGCCTATAGTTGTTTACATCTGTAGGGTCACCTCCTTTAAGTATTGGTGTAACCCTTGCTGTCTTGAGTAGTGTCGGGAAAGTGCTAGTTTCTAGTGACTTGTTAAAAAGTAATGTAATAGCATGCAAAAGGACATGGGCCGCTCGCTTGTACAATAATGGTGGGACGTGAGACAAATTCCCTGAGTTATTTTTGAGTGACTTTATAATCGCGGTGACTTCCGTGGGTTCAGTTGGTACAAGATAGAAGGAATTTGGAAAATTCCCATCTAGGTAGTCCCCGGCACGGGCGTTGGTACGTGGGATTTTACTGGCGAGATCAGGCCCTATGTTTGAGAAGGAGTCGTTTATCTCGTTAGCTGTATCAGTTGGTTGCAGTGGTGTTTCATTAGGTTTAGTTAGGACAATATTCTTGTTTTTTTTTATCAGTTTGTGGGTCCCCAGAATCTGGGAAAGTGTTTTCCAGGTCTTTTTTATATCTCCTCTTCTGTCAGTGAATCTGCTGGAGTAGTACAGTTGTTTGGCTTTCTTTATTAATTTGCTTTTTATATTGGTGTTTCTTATCAATGGATTTCAGAATGCTGCTGGTTAACCATGGGCAACCGAGCCGTTTATTCGTGATCTGTTTCGTTTTTATAGGACAATGTTTGTTGTATAGTCTAAGTATTTTGTTAAGAAAAATGTCTGTCCAATCGTCAATTCCATTGTCATTGGAGAATTCTGTAGGCCAGTCAACAGTCTCTAGGTCTGCTGTGAAATTCCTTTTTGAGGCCTAGTCATGGAGTCTAAATGAAACTTTGCTGTATTCGAGTGGTGGCTTACTAATGTTTGTTAAGAGGAAGGTTGGGTAGTGGTCTGTAGTGCTGTCTGTGATTATCCATGATTTAAGGGGGGCTAGTATATTGGTCCATATGTGGTCTATTATGGTTGCACTTGTCTCAGTCATCCTGGTTGGTTTAGTTATTGTTGGTATGAGAAGTGTGTTGTTCATATTGTTGATGAAATCAGTTACAGGCTGATCATCTGGAAGGCCAAGGTTGATATTGAAGTCTCCAGCTAAGAGAAGGTGGTGCTTGTTCATTTGTCTGTTTGTTATTAGTGCCTTTAGATTCTCACTGAAATTTGGGATGTTTGTGTGGGGTATCCGGTAAATGGCACCGATTGTTATAGGCGTCTTAAGGTTTTTTACAGTAAAATTAGCAAAAATGTATTCCCCATATTCATCACTAAAGCAAGTGGTGCTAATACAATATAGTTGGTTAGAGTAATAGATTGCAATTCCACCCCCAACTTGGTATGGTCTGCAGTTGTGGATTGCTGTGTATCCTGATATTTGGTAGATATCTATTGTGTCCTGCTTAAGCCAGGTCTCAGTAAGAATAATGCAGGAGAAGGGTGTCTTTAGTGACTCAAGGAGTGCCAGGAGGTCATCATAGTGTTTGCTTAAGGACCTGATGTTGTAGTTAAGAACTGATAGACTTTGAGCAGTGTTCAGGATAGTGCTGGCTTGTGATGCTGTGTAATAAAGGCAGTTACTTTCCAATAAGTTTTGATTGTGTGTTAGATTATGGAGGTTTAGATCAGGGTCAACGTGATCATTCATCTTTTAGGTTTAAATAGTGGTTATTTATATCCTTGTATTTATGTGGTGAGTTCTAATACTGATATCTATAGTAGTGGGAAGTCTGGACAAGTATATAGCTAAACACTTTGGTCATATAAAGTATAGTCACTAATAAACATAATGAAGTTGATATTGTCTATGTGTTGTGCTAGAATGAGCTAAAGTACAACTAGGTATAAACTAATACTATAAAAATACAAATTACAAATAGCACCAGACTCACTCTTATAATTGCACTAAGGTCTAATATAATGAATTTGGTGTTGTCTATATATTGAGCTAGAATGAGCTAAAATACAACTAGGTATAAACTAATAATATAAGAATACAAGTTAAAAGGTGCAAGACTCTCACTTGCAATTGTACTAAGGTCTAATATAAGTTGTTAACAAGAACAAGAGTATAACTAGATTGAAATTGACAAGATAAAATACACAAATTAATGTACCAAAAGAATAAAATAGAAAAATAAAAATGGCAATGACTTGGTTATAATATGATAGTAAGATGGTAGGCAGGTACACAGGTACACAGGTACACAGGTACACAGGTACAAAGGATAATATAAAGGTTGGAGGTCAATATACAAATTTGAAAATTTGGCAACAAAAGGTTAAGAAAAGTATAAAATAATGATTACTGTACATAAGTAAAATTGACTGGTAGTAAATATGGTGTTTAATAAAATTTTAGTAAGTAATAATGATTACAAGAAATATTAATTAATAAAAACAAAATGAAAAAAAGAAATATTTATTTCAAGTACTAAATTTTAAGAAGAGTTATTTGTATTAATTATTGAACTGGTAGTTATACTAGAACTTAATTGGCAGTACAAGGTATTTAAGAGTAAGGAACTACCCTAAGATAGTAAATGTGGTATTAAAACAGGTTATGGTAATTAAACAAGTAATGGTAACTAAAATGTCAAAAATGTTAAGAGTAAATTGTACTGATAGTAAAAAATGGTATTTGATAATAAGTTTGGTAAGTAATAGCAATTAATATTATTTAAAGAAATATGAGGCTGTAATATGGACAGAGAAAGTATTAATTAAGCAAATATTTAAGCAAACAATATTAATTAAGAAAATTATATAACATAAGGTGACTTATGCTTACTAGTAAAATCACATTACTGAGGTAGTTGATTTTTGATTGCTAAGAGATTGTACTGTGAAATTTGTACAATAATGGAGTAAAACATTCACTACACTACGTAGGCTTTTAGGTTGGACATTGTTTAGTTATTCTCTGTAAGATTAGTATCCCTGAAAAATCGTGATAGATCATTCTCGTTCGTGATTGTGTACAGTTGACCTACATTTGTTTTCCTAACTAGAATTTTCCCATCCCGTGTAAAGCATTGGTGTATTGTGTCATTATTCTCCCGCTTAAGTTTTCTGACTCTATACAGGAGGTTCTGACGTTTTTGGCGAGACACTCGTTTATGTATGTGAGTGGAATCTCAGCATAACACTTTTCTACCATGGGATCCTAGTAACCTGGCTTCCTTTATTTCTGACACTGGTACTGTAAATTTTGTTTGGTCCTTTATGATCTGGATTATTATTATTATAATCAAAAAGAAGCGCTAAGCCACAAGGACTATACAGCGCTGCAGGGCAGGAAGGAAGCGAGGGCATCAGGTGGCAAAAGGGAGATGGATGAGTAATAGGTTACGGATAACAGCGGGACAGTGGATGGTGAAAGGGTAAAGGGCAGCAAGAGACTGAACTAGAAAGGGCTGAGGGGAGTGTGAAAAGTATCATCAGAGTTTGTGGAGTAAATCAGTCGTTGTCAAGAAGTCAATGAGAGAGTCAGGATTAAAGGAGGGTCCATCAGCAAGAAGGGAAGGTAAAGAGAGAGTAGTAGAACGAAGACGACGTTGGAGGTAAATTCTGCGTGCTCGTTGATAGAGAGGGCAGTCTAACAGAATGTGGCTAATCGATACTGGAACTTGACACTGCTCACAGAGAGGAACAGGGTGCCTCTCCATGAGATACCCATGAGTAAGACGAGTGTGACCAATGCGAAGGCGGGAGAGAGTGGTCTCCCAACCTCGGCACTGATGACAAGAAGACGGCCAGTAACCTATGCTCGGTTTAATAGAATGAAGTTTGTTACCGAGCAGAGTTGACCAACGTTGTTGCCAACGGGTGCGAAGGTGGGTAGCTATTGCAGCAAAATAGTCTGGAGAGTAATTTCTTTACTGTTTGTTTGGTTCATATCACTGGGAAAAAGTGGACTGTTACTATTACTGCGTCCGATAGTTTTTCTTGCTCAGTTTTATCATCTTGGAGAGCAAAGTAGTCACTGAACTGGTTATCCAAGTTGTTCTTCCATTCTTTTACTGCTTCTTCAACCTTTGTATTAAGAGATATTATTTGTTCTTCATGGCTACCTATGACTGTTTGGATGGTTTTCCCATAGTTAGTCATTCCTGGTGTTGATAACTTTTGTTCAAGACTAAGGATTTTGTTCTCGAGTTGTGTCATCCTGGTGTCTTGTTTTGTTAGCGTCTCTCGAAGACTCATATTTTCAATAACTAAGGTGGAGATGCATGACTTGAGGGTATCTGGATCGCTGGTCATACCTGAGAGACTACTTGGTAGGTTGAATCCGGGGAAGAGAGAGGTGGTAGAGGTGGAGGCAGCCATGTTTGGTGTTATTGTTGTGGTGTCGTCCTGGGAGGTGGTAGCTGAGCCGGCATCGTCCTGGGCGGTGGTGAGAGGGGTGGTAGCTGAGCCGGCGTCGTCCTGGGCGGTGGTGAGAGGGGTGGTAGCTGAGCCGGCGTCGTCCTGGGCAGTGGTGAGAGGGGTGGTAGCTGAGCCGGCGTCGTCCTGGGCGGTGGTGAGAAGGGTGGTAGCTGGGCCGGCGTCGTCCTGGGTATACTTGTTGAATAGTCGATTTTTCGGTGTTTTCTTGCTGACCTTGGTGCTGTTTCCTCTGAGATTACGCCTCATAATACTACAGGAATTGTTGTAGTTAAGAAGTAGTTGTAGTTATACAAAGCTTAGGGTCACGTTATTCGGCTGGCAGCGGGGTGTTGGACGGTCTGGAGTTTTGAGACTCTCTGACCGCGGGTTCAAATCCCGTCCGTGGTATGGTTTTTTTTAGCGGGGTGTTTGTTGCCTTGGGTTTGAGGGCAGTCTTCCTTTGATCTCTATGATTTTCGATTTGTAGGCTTCACTGTTGGTAATCTTTGATCATTCTGGGTGCTACGTTGGATGGTGCAGTTTTGCTTGCAACTAGGTCATCATAGGAGTATTGGTTGTTGGAGAAAAGTACGGAGCTTGGAGGTCGTTGCTGTTGCTGCCGCTGCCGCGGCAGCGATGCACTTAATATGTATGTGTATTTCGTAACGTAACTGCTTGCCACATGACTCCTGAAGGTGGTGTGGGAGGTTGTGGCAGATGCGGGGACAGCTGCTTGAGCAGACAGGTCGGGAGGAGTAGTAAAGTTGATATTTGGAAGAATTTGGATGTCAGGTGATGGTGGAGTCAGGAAATGGAAATGGCGTCGGTGATTTCTGGCTGTTCTTCACAATATTTTTTATTTTCTGGGAGAGTACTGATTTTCGTAGAGGACATTTTACTGCAAGCGTATGATGCAGTGAGGCAGGTGGTAATGGTGATACATTCTGTGGAGTTATGGCCGTCCTTTCCACAGATGGTACAATACTTCTTTCCTTTCAGGGGACAGTCAGGCGTCGAGTGATGGTACGAATAGCAGGTCCAGCATGAAGGTCTCAAGGTCTACAGTTGATAGGGAAGTGATGAGCTTGTCCAGCCGTTTGACGAAAACTGAACGTTTCGCCAACAGGAAAGGTGAAGGAGAGACGGTGAACTGTCGGTCTCTGAGATTTTTCATAGACGTGTCGTCTATCAATTTTCAAGCTTCGTGATCGTCAGTACAGACGACAATAAAGGAGTCTTTCAGCGAGTGGATAGCTGTAACTTAAACCTGCAGGCAGGTCTTTACAGCGGCAGCAAGGACAAGTTTGGCGGAGTCGTTGATAACACCACTGGTAGGCTTGATCTTTACACTATGGGCAAGCATCGTGAAAAAGGTGATGGTGAATGATGTCTGTTCTCTTCAGGAGCGTTGTAATCTTCGTAGACAACTGAGTAATGATATGTGAGACACCTTAAATACTCTAAACCTGATCATGGCAATATCTCCCCTAGAGATGTATTATTCCAGATTACAAAAGCACCACAAATTAATGTTTTAAAAATTCTGTCTTCAAACTCCTTGACAGATACTCCTACTTAACACCGCAACCACGACCAAACTTCTTGATTCCGGGTTTACCATTACTTGGACTCCCGATCATTGTGCCAAGAGCACAGCCACTGCAAAACATGTAGATTCATCACTCCTGATCGCCCAGTCATTGTTTATCTACACAATTAGTCATTAGAATTATAGAATAAAATTGAAGATTGGAAGATAAACGCAACTTTGCTAAATCATTTAATGTGCAGGAAAAGAAACATAATACATAAGTGTGCATATTTTTTTTAATAAACAACTGTGGGTGTAGAAGACACCTGAATCTGTGTCCGTCACCAGAGTGAGAAACACAACGTGTCTAAGAGAATGTCTTCAAGTTCTCCTCAGGTAGATTTTAGCAGAAATAGCAAAGAAAAACAGCTAATGGAGAAAGGGCATGAGGGAATTCTTGCAAGTGCTCTCAGCGAGTTGCAGACAGCGCTCTTCAGGTGTTCTGACACTTCAGTTGGGTTATTCATTCTGGTCGAGGCAGTCCTTGATATGCTGGTACTGAAAATAAAAGGAGAATATTGTCACGTATTCTGTGTCCTGTTATAGAAGTCGTGGGAAAGATATTAAATCCTCTATAATCCACAAAGTAAAGGCTTATGATACGAGGCACAAAGGAGGCAGATAACACTCATTATAAAACCTAGAATATAAATCACTCTTTCATTCTCTAATATTCTTTGCCCATTATTCTGTCTACTAATTCTCGGAAAAACATGTAAACAAAGTCATATACTTGACCTTGAATTTCTGCCACTTTCTCGGCTTTTACTCCCAGGAAGCTGCGAGTTGTGAAAATTTGCTTCATGTATGGCTGGGTAGTGAAGCCACAGCGTTGTCTTCACACACACACACACACACACACACACACACACACACAGTGGCAGGCCACAGTGTAACAGCTAATGAACTATAGTAGACTGCAATAGACTACAGTAAACAAAGTAGACTCACCATATTCGACTTGGTCTTGAAGCAATCCGCCAGAGCTTCTATCTTGCTACACACGGTGTCTTTATTGGCAGGAATAATTTGGCTCAGAAACGTCATGTAGGTCTTGAGGTCAGCTGCCAGAAAAAAGAAGTTATTGAGGTTACTATAAAAAATGATATTTGATCTCGTAAAGCTCAGGTATCAGGGCGAAAATTTCTGTTAGACGCCGTTTCGCCCTGTATATATTTTATGAAATTTAGGATTAATGAAATCCTCTTTACGACGAAATCTCGTTTAATAAAGCACAATTTAGGGCGAAATGTTGTCCTAAAGAGAATTCTTTAGGGCTAAATGTTGTGAAAAAGGGCCTATTTTGGGCGAAACGTCGTGTAATAAAAGCTACACTGCTTCATGTGTTATATATTTTTAATTTGAGCTACTCGACACTCACTACGATTCAATATTCGTAAAGTATTTACTAATAAAACTTATCGTACAAGAGATAATGAAACTTTATTACTTGCTGATGTCTAACGACATAAGTGATGGTGAAACTTTTCTACTTTATTACGACTAAGGACATGAAGAATAGTGAAATTTCTCTAATGACACGAATGACAGTGAAATTTTCCTGTTTTGATACGACTAATGACACCAACGATAATGAAATATTCCTAATAACATGAATGATAGTGAAAATTTCAGGCTTTGTTACGACTAATAACAGGAATAGTGATTTTTTCTGCTTTATCCCGCTTAATGAAGGGCGTATCAAAACGGGGGATGGGCAGTTAAGAAATCAATATATTTAATTAAAGAGAGAAATAAAGACAGGAATAAGAAAAACAAAAAGAGATTATGAGGCTAAGGTCGCAAGGGATTCAAAGACTAACCCAAAAGGGTTCTTTCAGTATACAGAAGTAAGATTAGGGACAAGATTGGCCCACTTAAGAGTAACTCTGGTCAGATCACTGACAGTGATAAGGATATGTGTGAAATTCTAAATACCTACTTCCTCTTAGTTTTCACCCAGGAAAATACTAGCGATATTCCTGAAATAATAGATTATGTAGAACAGGATGATAATAAACTATGTACGATTGCGGTAACTAGTGACATGGTTCTTGGACAAATATAGAAACTAAAACCTAACAAATCCCCAGGTCCTGATGAACTGTTTGCAAGGGTGTTAAAGGAATGTAAAGAGGAACTTAGCATACCTTTGGCTAATCTTTTTAACATATCACTACAAACTGGCATAGTGCCTGATAAGTGGAAAATGGCAAATGTAATACCTATTTACAAGGCAGGTGACAGGTCCTTGGCTTCGAACTATAGACCAATAAGCCTTACCTCCATAGTGGTAAAATTTATGGAATCAATAATTGCCGAAGCAATTCGTAGCCATCTTGACAGGCACAGATTGATTAATGAATCTCAACACAGTTCTACAAAGGGGCGTTCCTGTCTTACGAATTTACTAACTTTTTTCACTAAGGTGTTTGAGGAGGTAGATCATGGTAATAAATATGATATTGTGTATATGGACTTCAGTAAGGCTTTCGATAGAGTTCCACACCAGAGGCTATTGAGGAAACTTAGGACACACGGAATAGGAGAATTTTTTACCTGGGTAGAGGCATGGCTGACAAATAGACAGCAGAGAGTTTGCATAAATCGGGAGAAATCAGAATGGGGGCACGTCACAAGCGGTGTTCCTCAGGGGTCAGTGTTGGGCCCGTTGTTGTTCACAATTTACATAAACGACATAGATGAAGGAGTAAATAGCGACATAAGCAAATTTGCTGATGACACCAAAATAGGCCGTCCAATTCATTCTAATGAGGACATTAGAGCACTCCAGCATGATTTGAATAGACTGATGCAATGGTCGGAGACGTGGCAGATGCAGTTTAATATTGACAAATGCAAAGTTCTAACTGTTGGACAGTTAAATAACCATGCCACATATAAACTAAATAATGTAGATCTTAATGCTACTGATTGCGAAAAGGATTTAGGAGTTCTGGTTAGCAGTAACCTAAAACCAAGACAACAGTGCATTAGTGTTCGCAATAAAGCTAACAGAATTCTTGGCTTCATATCTAGAAGTATAAATAATAGAAGTCCTCAGGTTGTTCTTCAACTCTATATATCGTTGGTTAGGCCTCATTTAGACTATGCGCTCAGTTCTGGTCACCGTATTACAGAATGGACATAAATGCTCTGGAAAACGTACAGAGGAGGATGACAAAGATGATCCCATGTATCAGAAATCTTCCCTATGAGGATAGACTGAGGCCCTGAATCTGCACTCTCTCGAAAGGCGTAGAATTAGGGGGATATGATCGAGGTGTATAAATGGAAAACAGGAATAAATAAAGGGGATGTAAATAGCGTGCTGAAAATTTCCAGCCAAGACAGGACTCGCAGCAATGGTTTCAAGTTGGAAAAATTCAGATTCATGAAGGATATAGGAAAGCACTGGTTTGGTAATAGAGTTGTGGATGAGTGGAACAAACTCCCGAGTACAGTTATTCAGGCCAAAACGTTGTGTAGTTTTAAAAATAGGTTAGATAAATACATGAGTGGGTGTGGGTGGGTGTGAGTTGGACCTGACTAGCTTGTGCTGCTGGGTCTGGTGCAGTGCTCCATCCTTGAGTGGAGATGACCAGACTGGGTGGGTCATTGGGATAATCCGGGGGGTGGGTCATTGGTCTAATCCGGGGGGTTACATGGACCTGCTCTGCATGGGTCAGTAGGCCTGTTGCAGTGATCCTTCTTTCTTATGTTCTTATGTTCTTAAGAATAGTGATACGTTAGCGCACCTTGGTCTGCAGGAGTAATGTTGATGCTGGCGATAGACGTCATGCATTCTGCTAAGGCTTCGATGGTATTCTTCGTAGCTTCGTTGTCACTGCCATTGTACAATCTTCTATTGCACTGCTGTATTTCCTCTGTTTTGCTCTCGCAGTCTTCCTCTGGTATCTCTACGCTGGTGCACAGTTTATTTCCTGAGGAAGAGAATTGGTGATACTGAGAACTGTGAGATCACTGTGAGAAAGTTAAAGAACTGGACACAAGAATGAGAGAAATTTTTGTTTAGGCTTCAGTGAGAGAATTAAAGGTTTGAGCTAGAGGGAGGAAAGCTCTCAAGGATCACAACTAAGAGAAGCTCTGAAGGATCACAACAAAGAGAAGCTCTGTTAGGTAAGACACATATGCAACAGTTAGGTATCTTTATTTCGAAACGTTTCGCCTACACAGTAGGCTTCTTCAGTCGAGTACAGAAAAGTTGATAGAAGCAGAAGATACTTGAAGACGATGTAATCAGTCCATCACCCTTAAAGTTTTGAGGTGGTCAGTCCCTCAGTCTGGAGAAGAGCATTGTTCCGTTGTCTGAAACAATATGAAGTTGAAGTGACAGGATGGAGCCTTTTTATAGTGCCAGGAGGTGAGACGTAGGTTGCGTTGGGAGGGCAGGTCCCTCTCAAACCCAGCCGTTCTCACTAGTAGAGATTGTCGAAGGTGATGGTCTGTACCAAGATACCCTTGTGTTGCAGTGTCTGACAGAATGAACATTAAAATGGTATAAAATACCGACAGATTGTTAGGTAAGACACATATGCAACAGTTAGGTATCTTTATGTCTTACCTAACAATCTGTCGGTATTTTATACCATTTTAATGTTCATTCTGTCAGACACTGCAACACAAGGGTATCTTGGTACAGACCATCACCTTCGACAATCTCTACTAGTGAGAACGGCTGGGTTTGAGAGGGACCTGCCCTCCCAACGCAACCTACGTCTCACCTCCTGGCACTATAAAAAGGCTCCATCCTGTCACTTCAACTTCATATTGTTTCAGACAACGGAACAATGCTCTTCTCCAGACTGAGGGACTGACCACCTCAAAACTTTAAGGGTGATGGACTGATTACATCGTCTTCAAGTATCTTCTGCTTCTATCAACTTTTCTGTACTCGACTGAAGAAGCCTACTGTGTAGGCGAAACGTTTCGAAATAAAGATACCTAACTGTTGCATATGTGTCTTACCTAACAATCTGTCGGTATTTTATACCATTTTAATGTTCAAAGAGAAGCTCTGAAGGATCACAACAAAGAGAAGCTCTGAAGGATCACAACTAAGAGAAGCTCTCAAGGATCACAAGTAAACGAAGCTCTCACAGACCACAACTAAGAGAAGCTCTCATGGATCACAACCGGAGAATCTATCATGAAAATGAGAGAACACTGCTGACCTTTGCACATGATATAATTAAACATTTGACTGACGCCAGTTAGCTTCACTGTAACATTTCTTACCCGTGTACTACACACTAGCCAGCAACACTCAATAAATTCGCCATCAAGTTGAGCTAATCTCTTCCATAACTTTACATAAATAAGTACACTATCATGGCACCTTCTGTACTCTACACTCCAGCACAATTACAAAATTTCCAAAATTGCCTAAAAGTTGCGCTTCTTATTTTGACTCACAAATCAGAAGGTTGGGAAGCCAATGTCTGACTTTAGTTTGGTATCCTATGTTAATTCTACATAATGTATTATTTTACATATTTGAAAACATTGTAAAAAATGTATGTTAAATTTGTAGTAGCTAAATATAAACTTGCTTAATGTTGAGCCTTCGTAAGTTGAAGAGTTGCTACAGATGTATTAGTGTCGGTAACTTACTTAGAGTTTGTTTCAATGTCTCATTCAAACAGATATCAAATGGGTTGTTGTCCGGGGGTGGGGCAGCACCGACTAGCAGCACCAGCAGCGTCGCCGTCAGGATGAGATAAGTCAACAGCTTCATGATGGATCACCTAGCACGCTAATGGAAGGAAAGACAGGATGATAATATAATGGAACCCCCAGTTCTTGAAGGGTTCTGGATCCAAGAAATTGGAGCTGTTCTCACTTTCTTTGCTTAATCCTAATTACCTCCCATTCCCAGGTGCTGTATGACCCCTACAAGTCTGGTGCTTTCCCCAGATATAATTCAGTAATACTCTAGAAATGGGAACCATATGCAATGTTCACTTGTTATAACGGAGTACGTCTGTATGTGAGTTATATTAAAAATTAGTGTAGCTTAAAGGTGTGTAGAACCCAGAGCTCACCTGTGTCAAGTCTGAAGGTTAGAGCACGGGAAGGAGCAGAGACACTCGCTGGCTGTGTATATATATACTTCTTTCCGGATGTGTTCTGAGAGCTGTCATCATGACGTATAAGTTCCAACTATCCTTGAAGCTTGTTTTAAAATTGCTCCCATGTCCACTTCTCTGGCTTGTTGTTAAGGCATGACTCCCGGCCATGGCAGGATGTTATTCATCTTTGTCTTCAAGAATTGTGTATGTTTAGTTGTGAAGCAGTTCCAAGTGGCATGAATAGGCAAGTTTTGAGACCCATAATGTTTTTGAAACGCCAAACATGCCAACAAGTATGGTAAAAATGCTACATGGAGACCAGTAATTTAAATCTTATGTGGAGGAAAGCAGATCACACAGTCGTACAGTTGGGTCAATAAACTTAACAGAGAGAAATAGTGTGAATCACTCAGGACAATCGTCACTCATCTTAGAGGGAAAATGTTTTGTCATGCTGGAAGTGTGACAGCTGCAAGACCAAGACTGTGTTGTTTTTTTGTTTAGACATCTTAAAGTCCACTGTGTGGGCGAAACGTAGTCAATAAAGAATCGTATTATAATGCATTTATGTTTATTTTTCTATCGTGTCGGTATTTTATGCCATTTATCTCAATGATAGTTGATATTATAAGAAGTCATCTTAATAAAAATACATTACTATTTATTTAGATTTTAGTAAAGACAATAATAAAAAAATGGTGGCAGTTCATGGTACTGAGGTTAAAAGTCATGTAATGGATCGAGTCATGACTCACCAACAGAAAGCAAAAGAGTCTGCGGAAATCGGGTTAAATCTGAGTAGGATATCACTCACAAGTGGCGTTCCACAAGGATCAGTTTTAGACCCATTGTTGTTCATAATATATATTAATGGCCTTCACGAGGGAATAACAAGTGATATAAGCAAATCGTTGAAAAGGTGAAAGTATCAAGGAGTGTTGTTTATAGGGTGGCATTAATTATTAACAATGGAGCCAATAACCACAGACTCGCCGCAAAACGAGCTGGTAAAAGTGGTAGGAAAAAGATAACTCCAAGAAAAGACCGACTTACTGAGAAGAAGTTCCTTATCAATAGAAGATTGATGGAATGTAACATCTGAAGAACGTCTTTCATGGAAGTGTGAAGCATTCTTGTTAAGTATAATAATAGGTTTTATGCAGAGAAAGAGATTTAATAATACGATTTGTAGTGATTATTCAGTGTGTTTCTCAGCATTTTAATGTCAATAACAGATAAGTTTAGTTATTCTACCAATAACACTGGAACATCAAGCTTCTTCCTAATGTTATGGAAGTTATTTGTTTTAGGAAAGCCAAAAAAACAATAAAAATTAGCATTCCTTTGCACCAGCTCCAAGGGTCGAAGATATTTTCCTTTAGGTTAATATTAATGTAGGTGCAACACAATATATTAACGATTTAATAAAGATAATGTACAGTGGAACCTCTGGTTACGACCATAATTCGTTCCAAAACTCTGGTCGTGAACCGATTTGTTCGTGTTCGGAAGCGTTAGTAACCAGAGGTTCCACTGTATGTTTCTCACTGCTCTTACAGTAGCACAACATGTGGGTTTGTAGCCAAGAACACCTCTTGAGAACATTTAGAGTGTTTACCTTTCTTATTTATCTGCCTTATGATGGGTGTATTGAAAAGTACATCTGAACGAAGATATATATGATTTAACGTTTCTGACGAGTTTACCCTGCGAGTAAATTAATGGAGCATTTAGCTTGTTGCTATCCTCAACTAACATGAGGATATGACAAGGTTTAGTCGATAACTAATTATTTCAACGTCATTAAGAATGATACTAATTTCTTAACTTTCTGTTGTATGAATTATGATGCCATTAGCGTAGGTTACAGCGATATGTTTGGATCAGGAAAGCAGAGAATTTAGAAAATCATTTGTTATTTTACATTAATTCACACTGTTTTTTTTTTATTGCTGTCCTAAACTTTCTGCCCATAGGTTCTCGAGACTCTTAGGTTATGATAAAGTTAGAAGATGAGATATATATATATATATATATATATATATATATATATATATATATATAGATATATATATATACATATATATACAGACATATATATACATACATATATATATATACATATATATATATATATATATATATATATATATATATATATATATATATATACATATATATATATATATACATATATATATATATATATACATATATATATATATATATATATATATATATATATATATACATATATATATATATAAATACATATATATATATATATATATATATATATATATATATATATATATATATATATATATATATATATATATATATATATATATATATATATATATATATATATATATATATATATACAATAAGATCACAGTAAACAGGTGATTTCAGAATATGCAAAACAACCACTCTGAAAGAATAGAGAAATTCCAAGCGCTTTCGTGACTACTCACATTATCAAGGAACTATGAAAGTAAAGCATCCAAGGAAGCTATATAAGGGGTCTGGCCAACACCTCACCTCCATAGGGTCAGTTTCATATAAATTATCCAAATGGCTTGTTGATATTTTGAGCCCTATTGTTGGCAAAATTTCTAACTTTAATGTTAAAAACAACATAGACTTGGTTGATAAATTAAGCTCCTTGACTGACTTAAATGATTTTAACATGGTTAGTTTTGATGTTACTTCCTTGTTTACGAAAGTTCCTGTTGATGATTTATTAAGTTTCTTATCTGAAGAACTCGTTAACTATGATTTACCATTGCCAGTTCCTACTCTCATTAAACTTATTAAACTTTGCATTGTTGATGCAAAATTTGTATTTAATGATAAGTTTTACACTCAGAAGTTTGGTATGGCAATGGGAAATCCTCTTTCACCTGTTCTTAGTAACCTATACATGGAATTTTTTGAAACAAGGTTGCTTAACACAATCCTCCCTAATAGAGCTAAATAGTTCAGATATGTTGATGATATTTTGTGTCTTATGCCCAAAAATGTAGATATACACCATTTCCTTGGAAAATTAAATAACTTAGCCCATTCTATAAACTTTACTGTTGAGTTTGAAGAAAATAACTCATTGCCTTTTCTAGATGTTTTAATTATTAAGGGTAATAATGAATTCAAATTTAAAATTTACAGAAAATCTACAAATAACTGTTCCTATGTCCACTATTATTCCTCGCATCAAGATAGAGTCAAACTGTCTGTTTTCTCATCAATGTTTTTGAGAGCCTTACGAATTTGTAGTCCTGAGTTCATAGATGAAGAAATATCCAAAATTTATGAAATAGGCAATGATTTAAAATACCCAAGAAATGTAATTGATAAATCTTTTAAAGTTGCTAGAAATACTTTTTACAATCCAAAAAGGGACAACCAGCCTTATTCAACTAAAAATATGTTGGTTCTCCCTTACCATGAAAACTTGGTTGATATGCCTTCTCTTCTTAAGACTTTTAATATTAAAGTTGTATTCAAAAATCTTGATACAGTAAAAAAAACTTTTGATAAAGAATTCCCCCCAAAATGCTGATGGATGTGTCTGTAAGATTCCTTGTAAAATTTGCGATAAAGTTTATTACGGTCAAACTGGTAAAAATCTCGAACTAAGATTAAAACAACATAAATATAGCATTAGAACTGGACAAGATTCCAATGCTCTATTTATTCATGTAAGAGATTTTAACCATCCAATTGATTTTCAAAAAGTTGAGAAAGTAGTATCAAGCAAGTCCATGGTCGACAGGAATATAATTGAATCTTGTTTCATAAAAATCAGTTTTGACAATAATATGAATATTTCCTTTGGTTTATATAAATTAGATCCATTTATAATTAAGAGAATTTGGGAAGAATTTAATAATACACTGGACAAATATAATTTTTAAATTTTCTTGGGTAGCATAGTTTGTTGGTGAGTTGTGCAAAGGACCTGTCCAGTTGGGCCGGCGCGCGTCAGGTGTTTAACCGTTGTGGGATCTGATAGTGAGGTGTTGGCCAGACCCCTTATATAGCTTCCTTGGATGCTATATATATATATATATATATATATATATATATATATATATATATATATATATATATATATATATATATATATATATATATATATATATATATATATATATATATATATATATATATATATATATATATATATATATATATATATATATATATATATATATATATATATATATATATGAAAATAGAAAAATTCGAAGAAAATAGAGTTGCAGCCCAGCCACCGTGGAGAGAAGACGTCGTCGTTCCTGCTCTTCAGCTGAGCAACTCTGAACACTGTTGCTCGAGAATTTACTTGGGTTATCCTGAGTAGTTCTTCACCAGAGCTGAGAGGAGACTTGCTTGCAGTCACTTCGAGCCCCATCCCATCAAGAGGGTAAGGCGGTGACTTGCTTGCTTGTTCACCCCTCTCATCCCCATCCCCCCATCCTTCCCCATCCTCCCCTCACCCATAGAACAACACTGGCCCACACACTTAACACACTACATACATTGCTATCCTTCTGACTGTCCTATCTTCTTCTTTTTCGGCAACTTCGCTTTGGCGAGTTAACACAAGGCATTTTGACCATCTGGTAGCCCGTGTGGTTTTTTAAAATCCAGCCGATCTTTGCCTTGGGCCCTTTCCCCTCACTACTCGAGGGTAGGCTATCTTAGGGGCTGACCTTCATAAGTCAGCTGAAATAGGATGTTAGGCTAACATTAAGGAAAGATACCTTTTTGTTAAGCAACTCCTCTGCCAGATGCACCTTCCCAGGCATCATGGCGAGGATTCGTGTAAGATTACGCATTGATGGAAATCAAATGTCCATGAAAGACATTCTCAAATGTATTTGCTCTAACTCAACTGTTGCTCCAGTGGATGTTTTTCAAACCCACGCTGGAGCAGTACTTCTCCTCTCTTCGGAAGAAGAGTTACTTCAACTACTAAAGCATGATGTCTTGGATAAACTGAAGACTTTTGGTGTTACCCCAGTTGCACCTGACAGCTATCAAGCTCAGAGGACTGTGTTTGTGGCCAGAATCAACAGTTTTATGAAACACAGCACTGTTAATGAAATTGTTGATAACATTAATACCGAGAATTCTGACCTTAGGGCTGTAGAAGCACATAAATTCTCGAATCCCAACAACAATAAGGTAACTTTAAAATTAATACTCGAGACACCTGAGGAGGCCAAACTTGTGTGTCAAAATGGCTTCAAATGTTTTAGCACCAGATGTACATATGACCAAATTTCTCTGGAACGCTTTGTCAGTGTAACACAATGTTTCAAGTGTTATGCCTTTGGTCATAACAACAACAAATGCAGTACACAAGGGCAAATTTGTAGCATTTGCTCTGGCCAACATTCGTATCGTGATTGTACCAATAAAAATACACCTAAATGTGTCCTCTGTAATGGAAAACATCATGCTGTTTCTGCTATTTGTCCTGAAAGAAAAAAGGAAATGCAGAAAATTCTTGACGCCAAGAAACTATCCACTTCTAAGAAGACCACTCCCCAGGCACCGCCAACCATGTCCCAAACTTCCTTCCCAGCTCTGCCTGGATCAAGTGGGACTCCTCAGGTCTCTACCACTGGTTCCAATGTTTGGAATTCTGCCCCTCTTGGAGCGCCCCAATCTAACCCTCACTTACAACAGACACAACAACAAGGTTCAGTCGCATCTCATATGTCTCAGGTATCCACAGACGGGGATATAACGAGAGCACAACTAATGTACTTGGTGGCCAAAGACACAGCAGGTGGTGACATTCAACTCTGCTCTCAGGTTTTAAATGATCTGTTATTGGCTAATGGGATCACTCCCATCATTATCCCTGAAAATGTGAAGGCTATTATGACCCAGCCTTCTCATAACAAGAAGTATGTACCATACTCTACATCTAAAAATAAGCCTAAGTCATCCCTGGCCCAGGGATCGCCCTCCTCGCAAACCCAGGTTGTCAACTCCTCTCAACCCGATAAGTCAACACCTGAACATAACAATGCCCCAGAAAGTGGTGCCTACTCTCCCGCTATTGTAGCTGATCCTGTTGAACAGGAACTTTCCCAAGGTAACTCACCTTGCCTATCTAATATTCCCTTGGAGCCTCCACAGTCTCCCATTAACTCTCACGAGCCTCTGCTTCCTGAAACTGAGAATAGCATACCTCAGTTTTATGATGATGACTCTAACGACTCTAACGATTCTAATGAGTCTGTTAATATTACTGCCTCTAGTGAAGATGATGGCATTTTTAATACACAAGCATCCACGCAAAAGTTCCCTCCTCCCCTTGACGAGTCCAGCAGGGATAGTGTAGATACAACACATGACATTACTTGCAGGCGTTCAGAACGCAGTGTACGAGCGAAGAAAAAGCAATAATGGGGATTACAATTTTCCAACTTAATGTTCAACATTTCTTTAATAACCGTTACCTTCTTGAGGTTGAACTACATAACTACAATCCCGATGTTATACTTTTGAACGAGACAGCTGCAAGAGTTGATCAACATATTAAATTACGTGGATACTGTACTGTGGAGAAATCGAGAGGACCCTTTAGTGGTGTAGCCATCTTGGTTAAATTAGGATATACATTTAAAAATATTCATGTGGATGAAGATAACATTCTTGCAATAGAACTAACAACGTCGCATGGACAACTAGTGATAGGAACTGGATATTTTCCCCCGAGACAGCCATATATAGAGTCAATTCCTCTACATAGGATATTAAGCAGAAATATTCCAACAATTCTAGCTGGAGATTTTAATGCTCATCACCCTGCCCTCTTCAACTGTGGAGCTGGTATTCCACTGGGTGACTTAAAAGGAAAACAACTCTTTAATATCATGACAGCTAGAAACTTGTCATTTCAAGGCCCATTCTTTAAATCGTACATTGGACCTCATCCAGGGACACCAGATATAGTACTGACAAACAGAGACTGTGACATCTTTCACTGTCGTATATCTCCTGGTGGAAATGTAGGATCTGACCATATCCCTGTTATAATACAACTACAAACTTCTCCATTTAGAATACCTGTAACTCCTAAACCCAATCTTAACACCCTAGGATTTGACCCCTTCAGGGCATATCTGGGTGAAGATGAAATTGTGTCTTTGGAAAATCTACCTTCCAGTGCAATTGATGATGCAATCAGGTCCCTGCACAATCGAATAATTGAAGCTACCAATGCAACTTGCCAATTAGCTTCCACAAAGATATACCAACAATATAAACCTACTAGAGAAATTAGAGACACTTTAAGAAATTATCAAGCAGAATGTCGAAGGCATCTTCAAACGCGACAACCACCAGCAGCTACACTGCACCGATTAAGGCAAGAATTAATTAACATGATTAGTCAACACAAACGAGACATATGGAAATTTCTAGTTCTTCAAGCTAATCAATATAAACGTGAACCAGCAAAATTTTGGAGTAAGATCCGACAACTTTTAGGGGCAAAGCACAAGGCTCCTAACTACCTAGTTCATACCTTCACTGATGAGGATGATGAAGATGTTGAAATTAAACTTGACGATCCACAGGACCAGGCTAATTTGATGGGTGATGTATGGGAGAAAATTCTCTCTCACAATAACAGTCGTCAATTTAATAATAATCATTATCAGTTAGTAAATGAATGGAGAGATGAGAACTTGGATGATCTACAACCACTACCTACCATCGATACTTCAACTCTTGAAGATACCCACCCGCTTACTAGACCTATTACATTACTAGAGATAAGTCAGGTTATTGGAAGAATGAGAAATAGAGCCCCTGGCCTCTCTGGAATAACAATGAAACAAATAAAGTACCTACCTAGAAATTGCAAACAGTCCTTGGTAAATATCTTTAATGCCATCTTGGCCTCAGGACATTTTCCAGTTGTTTTTAAGACTGCTAGGATGATCTTTCTTGCTAAGCCCAATAAAGACATCCACCAACCTGGGAACTATAGACCTATATCTTTACTTGAAGTCACTGGAAAAGTTCTTGAGGAAGTCATTTCCAACCGATTGAATTACTATATGGAGTTTAATCACTTGTTTACTGAAAAACAATTTGGCTTTAGAACACATAGAGGTACCAATCATGCAATAAATGTTATTTTCGATACTGTAGCAAGTCTAAAACAGCAGGGCAATCTTGCCTTAATTGCCACCAGAGATGTTCATAAAGCTTTTGATAGCTTATGGCATGATGGCCTTATATACAAACTCATTGACCTACCAGACCATAACTGGACTTTTCTCAGAGTAATTTATAATTTCTTAACTCAAAGAAAAATCATTCCCACCTTTCATGGCAAGTCGACAGAACCTTTTATACCGACCGCTGGTGTCCCACAAGGTTCTTGTCTTAGTCCACTTCTGTTTAACATTTATGTGAATGACCTTCCTCAACCAGAGTTTAATGACACAATTGTGACACAGTTTGCAGATGATGTTATTCATGTCGTCTCATCAACTCCAGTAACAGGAAAATACAAGTATGAAAGAGTCATAGAAAAAATGAATATTGAACTTCGTCGAACATCTAATTGGGAGAAGAAATGGAGAATTACGACTAATCCTGACAAGGTCCTTGTTAGCACGATAGGATGTTTTGCATCAACCATCGAAGATAAAGGGGGTATCTCCATCAGAGGTACACCTGTAGCCATTAGAAACCCTAACAAGATCTTGGGATATGAAATAGACAGGCTGCTCCACTCAACATCTCATGTAACTAAAAAGATCAACACAGCCAAAGTCGGTCTTAGCAGACTCTTTCGATTCAATCAAGCCCCTCAACATGTCAAAAAACATCTGTATAAAATGATAATAAGACCTATACTCGAATACCCTTATGTCCCAATGTCATTAACAACAAAGACCAACATGCTACGGTTACAAAGGGTCCAGAATAGAGCTCTTCGCTTTATTACCGATACCAGGAGGAGAGACAGAGTTAAAATGGCAGATTTACACACACAACAAGATATTACTGCCATAAATGTACGCCTTGACACCCTAAAAAAGAAACAACTTTATACAATGCAAGAACTATACATGCCAGATAGAGAACATCCTATACAAGTGATAAATACCACCGATTACACCATCAATACTCCGCCTCACAGGACTCAAAGAATGACTCTCCCACAGAGGGTTCGTCGTTTTATTCATAAAGATGATTACCCTCGACCCATGATTTTGAGCAACTTACCTGATGAAGAAGATTGGATACCACCAGAACCCTTCTAAGTATACTGAAAATCATCGCCCCCAATTAGGGAGACATCTTAAAGAACTTTCTAATGTAAAATTATGCTATTGACTACTGTTGGACACCACCAATAAGAAGATATTGTCACGAACTTATAAACTGGCCAGAAAATTACTGCCTTTCTTGTCGTATAAATATCCGTTGTGCAATCGCGAAAAAAAAAAAAAAAAAAAAAAAAAAAAAGGCAATTGCAACTTGTATAACTACTACCAATTCAGAGTCATGTAGTTATATACCTATTATATCTATGTGACTCTGATGGGTTAGTATTATACCCCTTAAAGAATATATTATCAATTCACATACACTTTTTAAATTGCACCAAAGTGGATGGGCCACTTACCTTTTATATCCTACCTCTCCCCCCCCTCCCACCCTTTTCCAATATTTCCATCCTTACCCATCCTTCTTCCTTACCCATCTTACCAAAGCTCTGGTCATCAATTCCGCTGACATTTCTGTTCAGCATTTAACTATTTTACAATATATCTAATATGTGACACAGATATACCAATGTCATATTCCAGCTTTTTCAAAATACTTTACATAATGCGTGTCTCGAGCATGATTCAAGACGGATCGAATGTCTTAAGGTTCCGATCCAAAGTGCGGATTTGAGGTGAAATATTTCGAGTTCAGTGTTTTCCCGATAATATAAGATTAATTCTCTCTTACACACAGCTACACGACCCAGCGAGGTGCCACACATGATGGAGAACTCACCGACAGAGAATAGATTTTTAAGCGAGAAGAACATTTCTAAACACTGAAGTTTAATGCGAATCTCATAAGAGTGCATTTGTAGGAGAATTCTTAGGAAATATATACCGGATGGAAGACTTTGTCAACAAGTATAACATAGTAACAGTCTCGTGATGAATGGTTTGAAAAACCGACAAGTTGAAGATTGAGACACTTATGCAGCATATGGGAATCTTTATTCAGGAAACTTGATGCACAGCAAACCTAAATTCGGTGCCGTATCAGCTGGGCTGTGGTTCGTACGTTGGACTACGTGCGGCCAACAGTAACAGTCTCGTTGATCAGGCCCTGATCCACCGGAAGGCCTAGTCGTCGACCGGGCCGCGGGGCCTAGACCCCAGAAATAACCTCCAGGTAGACTGCAGGTATTAAGGGCTTCTCTACTTCTAGTAACAGTGGATACTGTTCAGGAACCAGAACTCACCTATACGGACCTTAGATGTTGCAGAATGTGTCAGTAGTGAACCTAAGACCTGTATATGTATATATGCCACCATCCGGATGTGGCGTTTTTGAGATGTGTCATCATCACATCCATCTCTCAACTGTCCTTGATTTGTTTCCATTTATTTTGTATTTTTCTCCTCTACACATTTTTGTGGTGATGATAGAACGTTATTATTGTAATGTTCAGCGATTTGTGTTTAAGACAAATATAAATTTTCCCTTTGAAAATGCTAGTATATGGGCCACTCATCCAAAAATATATAAATACACTATCGATCTAAAAAATAGGCCTTAAGAGGGTTATATTGCTGACAGTTTTGTTATTTGTTTAACCGTTTAAAGTTTCTGTTTTTCTATTAAACGTTTCTGTTAATCTGTTAAAGGTTTCCTCCTGTCTGTTAAAAATTTGTTAATCTCATCAAAATTTTTGTTTATTCATATTAAAGAAAGTGGAAATAAAGTTGACAGCAGATTGTGACCAATACTGCATGTGACCAATACTGCATGTGACCAATACTGCATGTGACCAATACTGCATGTGACCAATACTGTATGTGACCAATACTGCATGTGACCAATACTGCATGTGACCAATACTGCACGTGACCAATACCGCATGTGACCAATACTGCATGTGACCAATACTGCATGTGACCAATACTGCATGTGACCAATACTGCATGTGACCAATACTGCACGTGACCAATACCGCATGTGACCAATACTGCATGTGACCAATACTGCATGTGACCAATACTGCATGTGACCAATACTGCATGTGACTAATACTGCATGTGACCAATACTGCATGTGACCAATACTGCATGTGACCAATACTGTATGTGACCAATACTGCATGTGACCAATACTGCATGTGACCAATACTGCATGTGACCAATACTGCATGTGACTAATACTGCATGTGACCAATACTGCATGTGACCAATACTGCATGTGACCAATACTGCATGTGACCAATACTGCATGTGACCAATACTGCATGTGACCAATACTGCATGTGACCAATACTGCATGTGACCAATACTGTATGTGACCAATACAGTATAACTATCATATAGAATATGGTAGCGGCACACTGCCGATGTGTCCAGTTTTACTCAATAAAATAAAATATATATTGATCACGTGACAGGTTACTGGTGCCCAGGTTAATTAATAAATCTCAGTCATTGTTTATCTACACAATTAGTCATTAAAATTATACAATAAAATTGAAGATGGGAAAATCAACACAACTTTGCTAAATCATTTAATGTGCAGGAAAAGAAACGTAATATATAAGTGTGCATATTTTTTTTTTAATAAACAACTGTGGGTGTAGAAGACACCTGAATCTGTGTCCGTCACCAGAGTGATAGGAGCATTGTGTCTAAGAGGGTGTCACCAGAGTGATAGGCGCATTGTGTCTAAGAGGGTGTCACCTGAGTGACAGACACATTGTGTCTAAGAGGGTGTCACCAGAATGATAGACACAATGTGTCTGAGAGGTTGTCACCTGAGTGACAGACGCACTGTGTCTAAGAGGGTGTCACCAGAGTGATAGACACAATGTGTCTAAGAGGGTGTCAGGGTGTCACCTGAGTGACAGACATAATGTTTCTAAGAGGGTGTCACCAGTGTGATAGACACAACGTGAAAGTCTAAGAGAATGTCTTCAAGTTCTCCTCAGGCAGATTTTAGCAGAAATAGCAAAGAAAAACAGGTAATGGAGAAAGGGCATGAGGGAATCCTTGCAAGTGTTCTCAGGGAGTTGCAGTTTTTCTCTGGGAGTCGCAAGTGTTCTCACCGCGTTGCAAGTGCTCTCAGCGAGTTGCAGACAGCGCTCTTCGGGTGTTCTGACACTTCAGTTGGGTTATTCATTCTGGTCGAGGCAGTCCTTGACAAGCTGGTACTGAAAATAAAAGGAGAATATTGTCACGTATTCTGTGTCCTGTTATAGAAGTCGTGGGAAAGATATTGAATCCTCTATAATCCACAAAGTAAAGGCTTATGATACGAGGCACAAAGGAGGCAGATAACACTCATTATAAAACCTAGAATATAAATCACTCTTTCATTCTCTAATATTCTTTGCCCATTATTCTGTCTACTAATTCTCGGAAAAACATGTAAACAAAGTCATATACTTGACCTTGAATTTCTGCTGCTTTCTCGGCTTTTAATCCCAGGAAGCCGCGAGTTGTGAAAATTTGCTTTATGTATGGCTGGGTAGTGATGCCACAGCGTTGTCTTCACACACACACACACACACACACACACACACACACACACACACACACACACACACACACACACACACACACACACACACACACACACACACACACACACACACACACACACACACACACACAGTGGTAGACCACAGTGGTAGACCACAGTGGTAGACCACTAGCAAAAGCTTCACACATTAAAAATTAAACAAGAAAATTGATGAATAATTTATTGAAGCCGAGGCTCCACGAGCATACCTCTGCTCCTGTAGCAGCTAATGAACTATAGTAGACTACAGCAGACTACAGTATACACAATAGACTCACCATATTCGACTTGGTCTTGAAGCAGTCCGTCACAGCTTCTATCTTGCTACACACGGTGTCTTTATTGGCAGGAATAATTTGGTTCAGAAATGCCATATACGTCTTGAGGTCAGCTGCCAGAAAAGAAGTTATTGAGATTATTATAAAAAATGATATTTCATTTCGTAAAGCTCAGGTATCAGGGCGAGAATTTTTGTTAGACGCCGTTTCGCCCTATATATATTTTATGAAATTTAGACTTAATGAAACCCTCTTTACGACGAAATCTTGTTTAATAAAGCACAAGTTAGGGCGAAATGTTGTCTTAAAGAGCATTCTTTAGGACTAAATGTTGTGTAAAGTACTGCTATTTAGGGTGAACTATTGTGAAAAAGGTCTATTTTGGGCGAAACGTCGTGTAATAAAAGGCTTACACTGCCTCATATCAAACCATACCACGGGTGGTGTTTGTTTGCAGTCGTGCCATTACGATTTCGTGAGTCACTGCTTCATATGTTATATATTTTTAATTTGAGCTACTCGACACTCACTACGATTCAATATTCGTAAAGTATTTACTAATAAAACTTATCGTACAAGAGATAATGAAACTTTATTACTTGCTGATGTCTAACGACATAAGTGATGGTGAAACTTTTCTACTTTATTACGACTAATGACATGAAGAATAGTGAAATTTCTCTAATGACACGAATGACAGTGAAATTTTCCTGTTTTGTTAAGACTAATGACACCAACGATAATGAAATATTCCTAATAACACGAATGACAGTGAAAATTTCGGACTTTGTTACGACTAATGACACCAACGATAATGAAATATTCCTAATAACACGAATGATATTGAAAATTTCGGGCTTTGTTACGACTAATAACAGGAATAGTGATTTTTTTCTGCTTTATTCCGCTTAATGAGGGGGAAGAATAGTGAAATATTATGCGCACCTTGGTCTGCAGGAGTAATGTTGATGCTGGCGATAGACGTCATGCATTCTGCTGAGGCTTCGATAATATTCTTCGTAACTTCGTTGTCATCGTATAAGTTTCTCTTGCACTGCTCTATTTCCTCTTTCTTGCTCTCGCACTCTTTCTCTGATATCCCCACGCTGGCGCACAGTTTATTTCCTGAGGAAGAGAATTGGTGATACTGAGAACTGTGAGATCACTGTGAGGAAGTTAAAGAACTGGACACAAGAATGAGAGAAATTTTTGTTTAGGCTTCAGTGAGAGAATTAAAGGTTTGAGCTAGAGGGAGGAAAGCTCTCAAGGATCACAACTAAGAGAAGCTCTGAAGGATCACAACAAAGAGAAGCTCTGAAGGATCACAACAAAGAGAAGCTCTGAAGGATCACAACTAAGAGAAGTTCTCAATGATCACAACTAAGAGAAGCTCTCATGGATCACAACCGGAGAATCTATCATGAAAATGAGAGAACACTGCTGACCTTTGCACATGATATAGTTAAACATTTGGCTGACGCCAGTTAGCTTCACTGTAACATTTCTTACCCGTGTACTACACACTAGCCAGCAACACTCAATAAATTCGCCATCAAGTTCAGCTAATCTGTTCCATAACTTTACATAAATAAGTACACTATCATGGCACCTTCTGTACTCTACACTCCAGCACAATTACACAATTTCCAAAATTGCCTAAAAGTTGCTCTTCTTATTTTGACTCACAAATCAGAAGGTTGGGAAGCCATTGTCTGACTTTAATTTGGTATCCTATGTTAATTCTACCTAATGTATTATTTTACATGTTCGAAATATTGTAAAAAAAAATGTATGTTAAATTTGTAGTACCTAAATATAAACTTGCTTAATTTTGAACCTTCGTAAGTTGAAGAGTTGCTACAGATGTATTAGTGTCGGTAACTTACTTAGAGTTTGTTTCAATGTCTCATTCAAACAGATATCAAATGGGTTGTTGTCCGGGGGTGGGGCAGCACCGACTAGCAGCACCAGCAGCGTCGCCGTCAGGATGAGATAAGTCAACAGCTTCATGATGGATCACCTAGCACGCTAATGGAAGGAAAGACAGGATGATAATATAATGGAACCCTCAGTTCTTGAAGGGTTCTGGACCCAAGAAATTGGAGCTGCTCTCACTTTCTTGGCTTAATCCTAATTATTTCCCATTCGCAGGTGCTGTATGACTCCTTCGAGTCTGGTGCTTTCCCCAGATATAATTCAGTAATACTCTAGAAATGGGAACCATATGCAATGTTCACTTGTTGTAACGGAGTACGTCTGTATGTGAGTTATATTAAAAATTAGTGTAGCTTAAAGTTGTGTAGAACCCAGAGCTCACCTGTGTCAAGTCTGAAGGTTAGAGGACGGGAATGAGCAGAGACACTCGCTGGCTGTGTATATATATACTTCTTTCCGGATGTGTTCTGAGAGCTGTCATCATGGCGTATAAGTTTCAACTATCCTTGAAGCTTGTTTTAAAATTGCTCCCATGTCCACTTCTCTGGCTTGTTGTTAAGGCATGACTCCCGGCCATGGCAGGATGTTATTCATCTTTGTCTTCAAGAATTGTATATGTTTAGTTGTGAAGCAGTTCCGAGTGGCATGAATAGGCAAGTTTTGAGACCCATAATGTTTTTGAAACGCCAAACATGCCAACAAGTATGGTAAAAAGGCTACATGGAGACCAGTACTTTAAATCTTATGTGGAGGAAAGCAGATCACACAGTCGTACAGTTGGGTCAATCAAATTAACAGAGAGAAATAGTGTGAATCACTCAGGACAATCGTCACTCATCTTAGAGGGAAAATGTTTTGTCATGCTGGAAGTGTGACAGCTGCAAGACCAAGACTGTGTTGTTTTTTTTGTTTAGACATCTTAAAGTCCACTGTGTGGGCGAAACGTAGTCAATAAACAATCGTATTATAATGCATTTATGTTTATTTTTCTATCGTGTCGGTATTTTATGCCATTTATCTCAATGATAGTTGATATTATAAGAAGTCATCTTAATAAAAATACGTTACTATTTATTTGGATTTTAGTAAAGCTTTTGAGAGAGTATCACACAAAAGACAATAATAAAAAAAGGTGGCAGTTCATGGTACTGAGGTTAAAAGTCATGTAATGGATCGAGTCATGATTCACCAACAGAAAGCAAAAGAGTCTTCGGAAATCGGGTTAAATCTGAATAGGATATCACTCACAAGTGGCGTTCCACAAGGATCAGTTTTAGACCCATTGTTGTTCATAATATATATTAATGGCCTTCACGAGGGAATAACAAGTGATATAAGCAAATCGTTGAAAAGGTGAAAGTATCAAGGAGTGTTGTTTATAGGGTGGCATTAATTATTAACAATGGAGGCAATAACCACAGACTCGCCCCAAAACGAGCTGGTAAAAGTGGTAGGAAAAAGATAACAACTCCAAGAAAAGACCGACTTACTGAGAAGAAGTTCCTTATCAATAGAAGATTGATGGAATGTAACATCTGAAGAACGTCTTTCATGGAAGTGTGAAGTATTCTTGTTAGGTATAATAATAGGTTTTATGCAGAGAAAGAGATTTAATAATACGATTTGTAGTGATTATTCAGTGTGTTTCTCAGCATTTTAATGTCAATAACAGATAAGTTTAGTTATTCTACCAATAACACTGGAACATCAAGCTCCTTTCTAATATTATGGAAGTTATTCGTTTCAGGAAAGCCAAAAAAAAAAAAACAATAAAAAATAGCATTCCTTTGCACCAGCTCCAAGGGTCGAAGATATTTTCCTTTAGGTTAATATTAATGTAGGTGCAACAAATTATATATACGATTTAATAAAGATAATGTACAGTGGAACCTCTGGTTACGACCATAATTCGTTCCAAAACTCTGGTCGTGAACCGATTTGTTCGTGTTCGGAAGCGTTAGTAACCAGAGGTTCCACTATATGTTTCTCACTGCTCTTACAGCAGCACAACATGTGGGTTTGTAGCCAAGAACACCTCTTGAGAACATTTAGAGTGTTTACCTTTCTTATTTATCTGCCTTATGATGGGTGTATTGAAAAGTACATCTGAACGAAGATATATATGATTTAACGTTTCTGACGAGTTTACCCTGCGAGTAAATTAATGGAGCATTTAGCTTGTTGCTATCCTCAACTAACATGAGGATATGACAAGGCTTAGTCGATAACTAATTATTTCAACGTCATTAAGAATGATACTGATTTCTTGACTTTCTGTTGTATGAATTATGATGCCATTAGCGTAGGTTACAGCGATATGTTTGGATCAGGAAAGCAGAGAATTTAGAAAATCATTTGTTATTTTACATTAATTCTCACTGGTTTTTTATTGCTGTCCTAATATTTCTGCCCTGAAACTGTTAGGCTATGATAAAGTTAGAAGATGTGATATACACACATATATATATATATATATATATATATATATATATATATATATATATATATATATATATATATATATATATATATATATATATATATATATATATATATATATATATATATATGCAAAACAACCACTCTGAAAAAATAGAGAAATTCCAAGCGCTTTCGTGACTACTCACATTATCAAGTTCCTTGATAATGTGAGTAGTCACGAAAGCGCTTGGAATTTCTCTATTTTTTCAGAGTGGTTGTTTTGCATATTCCGAAATCACCTGTTTACTGTGATCTTATTGTATATATATATATACATATATATATATATATATATATATATATATATATATATATATATATATATATATATATATATATATATATATATATATATATATATATATATATTAGTCAGTGAAACAGGTTAGTGAATTCCTCATCATGGGTTCTGTGGAGAACAGAAGCTGTGTATGTGGGTGGCTTCACGACTGAGATGGGTTAGTGGTCCCTTGTTCAATCATGAGTACATCCTAGGGTCTGCCGTCCCACCCTAGATTAATTGAAATGATTGTGTACGTACCTCTATTCCATACAGAAGGCAGTGTAATAGACCGTGGCTTCTCCAGGTCTATGGTGCAGGTTTTAGCTCACTCTTACATGTAAATCCAATGAACAAGTGAGCATTTACTACCCCCGGGGTAAAGTGATTAAGCTGTGGGGGTACTTAGGAATACCTGTGCAGAGTCACGGACCACGGTCTGGTTTTATAGCGAGTTTATCAAGGTGATATATCCGAGTCGAGGAGGTAATGAATAATCCACGATGTCCTGGGAAATTGTCCCGTGTTGTTCACTCCTCAAGCGTGACTGCCACGCCAGACGCGGTTCAGGTCTCCCGTCGCCGCTTCTTGGCCAGAGACTGCCTGCAGCCTAGGTAGTAATGGTAGTACATAAGGTATCGTCCCCTCTCTTCCCAAGATCAGGAGAGTATAGGTAAGACCCTAATGGGGTGAGCGGGGAAGTGGGAATAGTGGAAGGGATAAACTCCCTTCCATACATTTCCCCATCGGGATGGAGGATGTATAACAGTTAGTTAGAAAATTCAGTAAGAACTCATTTAAAATTAAGTCCTTTTTAAAATTTTCTCTTATACGTTTAAAGATATATATTTTTTTCATTTATGTTAATATAAAAATTAATAACTTTGTAGTAAAGGAATCTTAAAAGACTTACCTAACCTTATCATAACAAGCGCAATTTAATTTAACATAATCCAACTAAATATGTTTTAGGTTTACAGTAATTTAATAATAAACAAACACAACGAAATATATTTTTATTCGTTAGGCTCAGAATGATTTTGCGAAATTACTGCATACACAAATTTTCGCTTGCCTTATTCGGTAAGAACAGCGTTGCTATTTAAGTTAAAATATACTTCATTGTCTTCTTCTTCTTCTTCTTCTTGTTATGATTATTATTATTATTATTATTATTATTATTATTATTATTATTATTATTATTATTATTATTATTATTGTTGTTATTATTATTATTATTATTATTATTATTATTATTATTATTATTATTATTATTATTATTATTATTATTGTTACTATTATTATTATTATTAAAACGGTTTCTGATGGCAAAATCGCTACAAAAAATTTGAAGATGTCTACCAGCACATCGTGCTTTGTTTACATGTCATTAACTTTCTCAAGTGAATGTAGGAAGTTAATGATATGTTGACACGTATAGGAGAGTAGTACATCAGTTGATGGTGGAGTAGTAGCCAGTTGATGGTGAAGTAGTAGCCAGTTGATGGTGAAGTAATAGCCAGTTGATGGTGGAGTAGTAGCCAGTTGATGGTGAAGTAGTAGCCAGTTGATGGTGAAGTAATAGCCAGTTGATGGTGGAGTAGTAGCCAGTTGATGGTGAAGTAGTAGCCAGTTGATGGTGAAGTAATAGCCAGTTGATGGTGAGGTAATAGCCAGTTGATGGTGGAGTAGTAGCCAGTTGATGGTGAAGTAGTAGCCAGTTGATGGTGGAGTAGTAGCCAGTTGATGGTGAAGTAATAGCCAGTTGATGGTGAAGTAATAGCCAGTTGATGGTGAAGTAGTAGCCAGTTGATGGTGAAGTAATAGCCAGTTGATGGTGGAGTAGTAGCCAGTTGATGGTGAAGTAGTAGCCAGTTGATGGTGAAGTAGTAGCCAGTTGATGGTGAAGTAGTAGCCAGTTGATGGTGAAGTAATAGCCAGTTGATGGTGGAGTAGTAGCCAGTTGATGGTGAAGTAGTAGCCAGTTGATGGTGAAGTAGTAGCCAGTTGATGGTGAAGTAGTAGCCAGTTGATGGTGAAGTAATAGCCAGTTGATGGTGAAGTAGTAGCCAGTTGATGGTGGAGTAGTAGCCAGTTGATGGTGAAGTAATAGCCAGTTGATGGTGAAGTAGTAGCCAGTTGATGGTGAAGTAATAGCCAGTTGATGGTGGAGTAGTAGCCAGTTGATGGTGAAGTAATAGCCAGTTGATGGTGAAGTAGTAGCCAGTTGATGGTGAAGTAATAGCCAGTTGATGGTGGAGTAGTAGCCAGTTGATGGTGAAGTAATAGCCAGTTGATGGTGAAGTAGTAGCCAGTTGATGGTGGAGTAGTAGCCAGTTGATGGTGGAGTAGTAGCCAGTTGATGGTGAAGTAATAGCCAGTTGATGGTGAAGTAGTAGCCAGTTGATGGTGAAGTACATAAGAACATAAGAATGTACGAACACTGCAGAAGGCCTACTGGCCCATACGAGGCAGGTCCTTATCAAAACGACATCTACCTAAAGCTACTCAAGAAATAACTCCCGTACCCCTTGACACCAATCAAACCCAGCCCCTCCCACTCATATATTTGTCCAGTCTCTTCTTAAAGCTACCCAAGGTCCCAGCCTCTATCACCCCACTGGGGACTGTTCCACGCATCTACAACTCTGTTAGAAAACCAGTACTTACCTATGTCCTTTCTAAATCTAAATTTATCCAACTTAAATCCATTATTCCTGGTTCTTACCTGGTTCGACACCCTCAGTACTTTATTAATATCTCCCTTGTTTATGCCCGTCATCCACTTATACACTTCAATGATATCTCCCCTCATTCTACGCCTCTCCAGAGAGTGGAGATTTAAGGCTTTAAGTCTATCTTCATACGGGAGGTTCCTTACACAGTAAATCATTTTAGACATTCTTCTCTGTATGTTCTCTAATGAGTCTATGTCCATCCTGTAGTAAGGGGACCAAAACTGAGCAGCATAATCTAAATGAGGCCTCACTAGTGATGTATAGAGCTGTAAAATAACTTTTGGACTTCTGTTACTTACACTTCTTGAGATAAATCCAAGTAATCTGTTGGCCTTGTTGCGCACACTAAGGCACTGCTGTCTTGGCTTTAGATTTCTGCTTACCATGACTCCCAAGTCCTTTTCACATTCTGTATGACCAAGCTCTACTTCACCTAGATTATAGCTTCGAGGGTTATTTTCATTACCAAGGGCAAGTACCTTACACTTATCCACATTAAACTTCATCTGCCATTTTTCAGACCAAGACATTAATTTGTTCAAATCGTCCTGGAGTTCATTGATATCCTCCTCAGAGTGAATTATACGGCCTATCTTTGTATCATCAGCAAACTTACTCATGTCACTAGTAATCCCTTCATCAAGGTCATTAATGTAAATTATGAACAGGAGAGGGCCTAAAACTGATCCTTGTGGAACGCCACTAGTGACTAATCCCCATTCAGATTTCACTCCATTAATGATAACTCTCTGCTTTCTATTGGTAAGCCATGCCTCAATCCATGCTAGAACTTTACCTCCTATACCATGAGCTGCCACTTTTCTTAAGAGTCTCTTGTGAGGTACTCTGTCGAAGGCTTTACTAAAATCCAAATAAACAATATCATATTCCTTATCACTGTCAACTGCCTCAAATGTTCTATTGAAGAACGTCAGTAAGTTTGTCAGGCAGGAACGACCTCTCGTGAATCCATGCTGAGATTCATTTATCAAGTTATGCTCTTCAAGGTGACTTCTGATAATGTCAGCTATAATCGATTCTAATAACTTGCCCACTATAGATGTCAGGCTTATTGGACGGTAATTTGAAGGAGTGGACTTATCCCCTGATTTGAATATAGGAACCACATTAGCCATCTTCCACAACTCTGGCACAACACTGGTAAGGATGGACGCATTGAATACACTCGTTAATGGCTGACTAAGCTCCATCTTGCATTCCTTAAGTACCCTTGAAAACAACTCATCGGGTCCCGGGGACTTATTTTGTTTCAGTTTGTCTATCTGTAGTAGTAGCCAGTTGATGGTGAAGTAATAGACAATTGATGGTGGAGTAGTAGCCAGTTGATGGTGAAGTAGTAGCCAGTTGATGGTGAAGTAGTAGCCAGTTGATGGTGAAGTAGTAGCCAGTTGATGGTGAAGTAGTAGGCAGTTGATGGTGAAGTAGTAGCCAGTTGATGGTGGAGTAGTAGTCAGTTGATGGTGGAGTAGTAGCCAGTTGATGGTGAAGTAGTAGCCAGTTGATGGTGGAGTAGTAGCCAGTTGATGGTGAAGTAGTAGCCAGTTGATGGTGGAGTAGTAGCCAGTTGATGGTGAAGTAGTAGCCAGTTGATGGTGGAGTAGTAGCCAGTTGATGGTGAAGTAGTAGCCAGTTGATGGTGAAGTAGTAGCCAGTTGATGGTGGAGTAGTAGCCAGTTGATGGTGAAGTAGTAGCCAGTTGATGGTGAAGTAGTAGCCAGTTGATGGTGAAGTAGTAGCCAGTTGATGGTGGAGTAGTAGCCGCGGACATAGAGTCTCAAAACTCCAGCCCGTCGCGTTAGCGACTAGACCAGCTAGCCACAATAAGATTCATCCAACTAGGTATATTTCTACACCATAGGAAGGTTAGCACAGGCACCTCTGTGACCACAAATGCAAGTTTTTACAGACGAATCTCCAGCTAGCGTGGCCGTGACGAACTCTAGCTCAAGTCCCTTCACTGCCGTCAACATGACTCAAGAAATCGTAATGACACGATTGCAAACAAACCATACCCCCGGCCGGGATTAAACCCGCGGTCATAGAGTCTCAAAACTCCAGCCCGTCGCGTTAGCCACTAGACCAGCTAGCCACATTAAGATTCATCCAACTAGGTATATTTCTACACCATAGGAAGGTTAGCACAGGCACCTCTGTGACCACAAATGCAAGTTTTTAAAGACGAATCTCCAGCTAGCGTGGCCGTGACGAACTCTAGCTCAGTTGATGGTGGAGTAGTAGCCAGTTGATGGTGAAGTAATAGCCAGTTGATGGTGAAGTAGTAGCCATTAAAATGGTATAAAATACCGACAGGTTGTTAGGTAAGACACATATGCAACAGTTAGGTATCTTTATTTCGAAACGTTTCGCCTACACAGTAGGCTTCTTCAGTCGAGTACAGAAAAGTTGATAGAAGCAGAAGAGACTTGAAGACGATGTAATCAGTCCATCACCCTTAAAGTTTTGAGGTGGTCAGTCCCTCAGTCTGGAGAAGAGCATTGTTTCATAGTCTGAAACAATATGGAGTTGAAGTGACAGGATGGAGCCTTATATAGCGCCAGGAGGTGAGACGTAAGTCACTAGTGGAAGTAAGAACGCAGATGTTGGGAGGTCAGGTCCCTCTCAAATCCAGACTGAGGGACTGACCACCTCAAAACTTTAAGGGTGATGGACTGATTACATCGTCTTCAAGTCTCTTCTGCTTCTATCAACTTTTCTGTACTCGACTGAAGAAGCCTACTGTGTAGGCGAAACGTTTCGAAATAAAGATACCTAACTGTTGCATATGTGTCTTACCTAACAACCTGTCGGTATTTTATACCATTTTAATGTTCAATCTGTCAGACACTGCAACACAAGGGTATCTTGGTACACACCTGCAATCAACTTCGACAACCTCTACTAGTGAGAACGGCTGGATTTGAGAGGGACCTGACCTCCCAACATCTGCGTTCTTACTTCCACTAGTGACCTACGTCTCACCTCCTGGCGCTATATAAGGCTCCATCCTGTCACTTCAACTCCACATTGTTTCAGACTATGAAACAATGCTCTTCTCCAGACTGAGGGACTGACCACCTCAAAAATTTAAGGGTGATGGACTGATTACATCGTCTTCAAGTCTCTTCTGCTTCTATCAACTTTTCTGCACTCGACTGAAGAAGCCTACTGTGTAGGCGAAACGTTTCGAAATAAAGATACCTAACTGTTGCATATGTGTCTTACCTAACAAGTAGTAGCCAGTTGATGGTGAAGTAGTAGCCAGTTGATGGTGAAGTAATAGCCAGTTGATGGTGGAGTAGTAGCCAGTTGATGGTGAAGAAGTAGCAGTTGATGGTGAAGTAGTAGCCAGTTGATGGTGAAGTACTAGCCAGTTGAAGGTGAAGTAGTAGCCAGTTGATGGTGAAGTACTAGCCAGTTGAAGGTGAAGTACTAGCCAGTTGAAGGTGAAGTAGTAGCCAGCTGGAATCTGGCTAAAATCCACTATGGCGAATCAATGGCTTAGTACAGCAACTTGTACTCTGAGTCGTGTCAAAATAAAGTTTAGAGTGTGCTGTGCGTCACAGTTGGAAATAACAGGACATACCAGTGACCTCTACAATAAATATGGAAAAAAACCAAGCTTCCAGTAGATATGAAATTCATTCAGAATCGAAAAATTGTAGTTTTCTGAGGAGTCACCGGATTCGAAGTGAAAATTGTTGGAGACACTGACTATGAGAAATAAAAAGCAAATTTGGCAATTTATATTTACTGTCCACGAAAATAAAAGCTGCTACGATATATATATATATATATATATATATATATATATATATATATATATATATATATATATATATATATATGTATATATATATATATATATATATATATATATATATATATATATATATATATATATATATATATATATAGGTAGAAAAAAAAATAATTTGATGCATGAGAAATACAAAGAAATCAAAGTTGTTGTTGGCCAGAAATATGTGCAGCGACTAAGGCAATAATTTTAGTTGAATAGATTTAGTAACTGTTGTCGTCAGTTGTTTCATGCTGTTGTTGTTTTTATTGTTTGTTGCTGTTGTTGTTAAGGGTTACCACAGCTTGTGTTGTTGTGGTCCATCGTAGGTTTTGGTTCATTTCTCGTTACTGTTGAATATATCACTGTTATTACGAATACTGTTGCTGCTGTTACTGTTATAGCAGCCGTTAGTTTATCCTGTTACTTTCCTTATCTTTCACTTCTGTTACTTCCGTAGGTAATGTTGGTATTTTAGTTACCTTATAATATACAAGTAACTGTTGTGTTGCTGTGTTTAAAACAGGTATGTTTCTGCTTTCTCAGTTTTTTTTTGTTGTATTTGCTTCTTGTGTTGTTTCTCTCGTGTTGTTCTCGTGTCGTAGAGAAACATCGTCATTTTCTCGTATCTAACTAAAATAGATGTTTATAATTTTTTTAACTTTGATGGAGACAGAAGTTGTGACGATGAGACAATAACAGATTGTCAGGAATCATCATTTACGAAACTTCTGATGAATTTTAAAGAAGAATCTTCAAATAATCATCAGGAAGATTCTTGAGTAATAGAGAAGAAAAGATAATCAGGGAAGGACGTCCGTGAATTTTCCATGTTTTCTCAGGGAGTTCCAGTGTTCATCAGGTGTGTTGACGTTTTAGTGGCCCTTTACCCGGAAGTTTTACTGAGACATTGTGAGAGCTTCTGAGTCTGTAAATGGAAACATGAAACCATAATGAAGATTATTTTACCAGAAAATTTAAGTGAAACAAGAAAGCTGATGATATAAGATTTTTGGAGGAAAGGAGAACCAGGGGAGACATTACAACACTGTACAAGATAACCAATATTTGACAGGACAGACAGAGAGACTGTTATAATGAATGTCATAGCCTGTCTCAGTCCACACACTTTGCTGGTTGTATCCACAATCTGCATCGACTAGATGAATGAACTATTTTTACAGAGGAGATTACAACCTCAGTTATGAAAATTCTTTTGAGTGGTAGTACCTTTTTTGATATTGTATTCCATACTGCATTGTGTACATTAACTTAGCGATTGTAAAATATGGAATGACAAAGACCCATTGTGACCTCTAATTTTGTTTTCTACGCTACCGCTGACAGGATTTGCTGCGGGTACACAATAAATTAGCCACACAACTAATCTATTCTTATGGAGATCAGGTAGTAAGAGACAGTAATGTTAACGGCACATCAGAGTTACTGAGATGTTATCAAGTTTTGTTTCAACCAGAGGGTAGTTTCGAAGTGGAATAAAGTATATTGTTTGGTGGTGGAAGAAAACCCTATACTCAGTTTTAAGGATAGTTACGACTAAGTCTGTGATGCAGGAGACATATAGCTGCTCTTTTACATTTAAGAGGGAAGATACAAAAATGAGAATCGAACCATTACAGTAATAATTATGTGGAGACTTTATTGACATGTCACGAGAGAGTTTAAAATTTTATCTTCACTTTGTTTCAACATTTGTGTCCAGGACACAAGACTTACCTCAGGGGTACTGAAGGAAATTTTCCAAATACAGATGTTATTCTCATTGTAAATACAACTAGTGAGGTAATAATTGCACGAATATATGCACGGACACACACACACACGGACACACACACACACACACACACACACACACACACACACACACACACACACACACACACACACACACACACACACACACACACACACACACACACACACACACACACACACACACACACAAGGTGGACAAGGACACACACACACACACACACACACACACACACACACACACACATAGCAACCGGTGAAGAGGCGGGGCCAGGAGCTAGGACTCGACCCCTGCAACCACAAATAGGTGAGTACACACACACACACACACACACACACACACACACACACACACACATACACATGTTCCAGAGATGGGACACAGCAACAAGGGGTCACAGTTGGAAGCTGAAGACTCATATGATTCACAGGGATATTAGGAAGTATTTCTTCAGTCACAGAGTTAACAGGAAGTGGAATAGTCCGAGTAGTTATGTAGTGGAGGCAGGATCTATACATAGCTTAAAGAAGAGTTATGATAAAGTTCATGGAGCGGGAAGAGTGACCGAGTAGCGGCCAGTGAAGAGGCGGGGCCAGGAGCTGTGCACCCACAACTAGGTGAGTACACTCATACATATACTCACCATGTTTATTTGTGTCTCGAAGCAGGTCATCAACCCGGGGACTTGGGTACATAGTGTCGGTTGAGTCTTTATTGCCTTTTCCAAAGCTTCAATTGGCTGATCTGTTAAAATAATTATATTTGATTTTTTTAAACGAGAGAATAGTTTTACAAGGTCAGTGGAAAAGGCGAAAAGATAGGTGAAAACTGAGGTCAGGTCAAGTGACGTCTGCTTTGACGATGAGAGCATTTAACTCTGTTGATGAAGACTATAAAGCTGACCTTGGCTTTCTACTTTTCTCCCCACCTAATTGATCTTCAGATATTCTTAAATTTGATAATGGTCCAGAATGGACCGAAACCTTGTCTGAGGTATCTTTTCCAAATCATGGTTTACTTGTAAATTCTTCTAGACGCGGTAAAGCAACTTATTTTTCAAAATAATAATAGATGATATCTGGACTCCAAGCTATAATAACTACAGCTACAATATCGACCAACGTTGATGGTGAAGCTGATACTTACTTCGAGCTTTTGGAGGAACGGTGAAGCCCGCCGTGGAACTCATGCAGTTGACGATGGTTGCCTTATTGGCATTCATGATGTTTGTGCAGCAAGCCTTTATCTTCGGTTCCTTCTGTTTGCACTGGTTATCAGGAATTCCCACAGAAGTACAAATTTGTGCCTCTGAAGATAGGGAGATGGAAGTAGTTGACAGGGTTAGTTTGAATTTGTGGTGTTCCCCCTAAGCCTCTGCCATGAACAACATACACAAATAACCCGCACATAAAAGAGAGAAGCTTACGACGACGTTTCGGACCGAAACGTCGTCGTAAGCTTCTCTCTTTTATGTGGGGGTTATTTGTGTATCGTTCCAGTCACGGTATTGTGCCTTTTTGTTATTTATGAACGACATAAGTTTTTGCCCTCAAGGTTAATAAACTTGATCACGACACACTGGATAACTTTATGATTAACCTAAGTTTTATTAGCTCCTTCACAATGTTGTTACACTAGATAACTTGACTGTCTAGCTAAGTTCTGACAAAACCTCCAGAATCCTATTATATTTGATGCGTTTTCTGTCAAGACAACGTCACTCTACACCAGCTTTGCCCAGTTACATGATACTTACTCATATTTGCAATTGTTGTTGCATTGAAACATTTTTGAAAAGGTAATTCTCCAGTACCAGAACCGACGAACAGCACCAGCAGCGCCGCCGTCAGGATCAGAGAACCACACTGCTTCATGACTCAGCTGTCAGCACACTACTGGAGAGAGAATCAGAACATGACGGATCACCCAATAATCTGAAGGAAGATTAGACAGGAGGAGAATTTAGTGGTAAAGGCTTCGGGGACAACTTTAGCAACCCTTAAAACCTGGACGATCTTTTAGTCACCTCGAAAAAAAAACCTGTTGTCTGACATCTCAGTGTTGCAGTGTTGACAGTATTATGAGATGTTTCACCATCATACTGGTGATGGGCTTCTGTTGCAAGGAACCGCCTAATAATCCTTCCCTTCCTAAGTAAATATATGACGATAAATGCGTCTCCACCATAGTCCAGGACGGATCGAATTGTCATCTTAAGGTTCCGATCCTAAGTGCGGGTTTGAGGTGAAATATATTACTATTACGAGTTTAGCGTTACGCCGAAACTATAAGATTAATTCTCTTTTCCACACAGCTACATGTACAACCCAGTGATGGAGAACTCACCGACGGAGGCACGATCGAATTGTCATCTTAAGGTTCCGATCCTAAGTGCGGGTTTGAGGTGAAATATATTACTATTACGAGTTTAGCGTTACGCCGAAACTATAAGATTAATTCTCTTTTCCACACAGCTACATGTACAACCCAGTGATGGAGAACTCACAGACGGAGGCAAGATTTATAAGCGAGAAGAGCATTTCTAAACACAGGAGTTAAATGTGAATCACACATATAGTAAGAGTAAATCTGTAGAAGAGTTATTACGAGACAGATCTAAACAGTGTATTGAATGGTAGACTTTGTCGATAAGTATAACAGAGGGTTGGTGCACAACAAACCTTTATATAGACAAAGTTGCACTCTGTAAAGAGCTTTATGAAGTCATGACTTAATAAAGCTCTACTCAGGGCTTCTCTATATTTAGTAACAATGGATACTGTGCAGGAGCGAGAACTCACCTGTAAGGAGCTCAGATGTTGAAGGATTTGTGTCAGCCGAAAGCCTCAAGCTGGTATATATATGCCTGTATCCGGATGTGTCAGTGCTATGTGCCACCGTGACACGTTACAACTGTCCTTGCATAAACTTTTCATTAAATTTGTCCTTTTGTCCTCCACACATTTTTTTATAGTTGCACCTAAATTTTTTTTATTACAGGAAGTCACTACTTTATTGATCAGTAATTTATGGTTTTATTTCTGATTTTACTCAGCATGGAAGGAAAAACATATATTATAGGCTCCAAAATTTCTTATAAATCTTATATAATTTTTGTTTTAGAGAATTTTTAATTTTTTTTTCAAAGACATTAATTTATGGTTCATTCCTACCCAAAAATATATGAATACACAATAGACCTAGAAAATAGGCCTTAAGACCATTAGCATGAATATTTATGGGCCTATATTATTGACGAATGTGATAGTTATTTAACCGTTTAAAGTTCCTGTTTATCTGTTCTGTTTATTGGCTAAAAATTTATCTTTATCAGTTAAAAGTTTTCGTTTATTTAAATTTTTTTTTTATATTTTTTAAAAGTTCGTTTATCTGTTAAAAGTTTCTGTTTATCTGTTAAAAGTTTCTGTTTATCTGTTAAAAGTTTCTGTTTATCTGTTAAAAGTTTCTGTTTATCTGTTAAAAGTTTCTGTTTATCTGTTAAAAGTTTCTGTTTATCTGTTAAAAGTTTCTTTTTATCTGTTAAAAGTTTCTGTTTATCTGTTAAAAGTTTCTGTTTATCTGTTAAAAGTTTCTGTTTATCTGTTAAAAGTTTCTGTTTATCTGTTAAGAGTTCTGCTCCTCTGTAAAAAGTTTATTTTTGTCTGATAAAAGTTTCTGTTTATCCGCTAAAAGTCCCTGTTTATCTGTTAAAAAGTCCTATTTACTGTTGAAATTTTTGTTTATCTATTAAAAATATGTTTATATGTTTCTTTTATTTATTAAAAGTTTCTGTTTATCTGTTAAAGTTTTTGTTTATCCGTTTAAAGTTTTAATTTAAATGTTAAAATTTCCTGTTTATCGGGTAAAACTTCGTTTATTTTTTAAAAGTTCCTGTTTATCTATTAAGTTTGTTTATCGGCTAAAAGTTTCTGTTATCTGTTAAAAGTTTCTGTTATCTATTAAAAGTTTATCTATTAAAGGTTTATGTTATCTATTAAAAGTTTCTGTTATCTATTAAAAGTTTATCTATTAAAGGTTTATGTTATCTATTAAAAGTTTCTGTTATCCATTAAAAGTTTCTATTATCTATTAAAAGTTTCTGTTATCTATTAAAAGTTTCTGTTATCTATTAAAAGTTTCTATTATCTATTAAAAGTTTCTGTTATCTATTAAAAGTTTCTATTATCTATTAAAAGTTTCTGTTATCTATTAAAAGTTTCTATTATCTATTAAAAGTTTCTGTTATATGTTAAAGGTTAACTTTCATGCATTAAAAATTTTGTTTATCCGTTAAAAGTTCTTAATAAGATATCATGAGAAGTGATAATGTTTAATACACTCTCTACCTCCACATTCTTCAGCATTTGGACAGTCATAAACATTGTGGTCAAGAAAGTAGAGATAATGTGGACTACATATTTAATATTTAGTTTGATCATGTTCTATGTATATTCTAAATTACCAGAAGTATTTATAACTATGGAAACCATACCACGGGTGGGATTAGAACCCGCGATCAGAGAGTCATAAAATTTCAGACCATCGCGTTAGCCACTGGGCCAGCTAGCTACAATAAGATTCATCCAACTAGGTGCCTATGCTAACCTTCCTATGGTGTATAAATATAACTAGTTGGATGACTCTTATTGTAGTCAGCTGGTCCAGTGGCTAACGCGATGGTCTGGAGTTTTGACTCTCTGATCGCGGGTTCTAACCCCACCCGTGGCATGGTTTGTTTGCAATCGTGTCATTACGATTTCGTGAGTCATAACCATGTAAGTCTGCCTTCAGCAACATTCGTCAGTCTTTTGACATTTAAAGTTGCTCCATAAATATGCTTGTCTTCGTTGATGTTATTGCTTCGTTCACTGATGTTCCTTTCCTCTGACATTTAAATTCAATATTTAAGTTTTATTATAATATATCTAATGTCTGACACGGACATTTGGTTAATTTATGAGCCTTAGCATGCCGCAATAATTAATGTGAGATGAAATTCGTAAGTAGTATCTTCAGTCTCGTCAGTGGACTCATTGTTAGTTACGATAGTTCTATGGTTCCCTTTTCACTACCAAGAACCCTTTTTATTGCATTAATTTTCCGGTGGACTTCAGGATTTTGAAAAGTCTGTCTACTCAACAAGCCAGTTTTAAAACTGACAAAAAACTTGTTTTCCCAGTTTCATCTCTCAATTGAAAGACAAACTTAATTGAGCGTGCAATTAAATAACAGTATTAAGAAACTTACTTGTATAATGAGATGGTTGATGCTCCTTTGTTGGCACTATGTTCCGAATTTTAGGCCCAGTGGAAGACATTTTTAATCCTTGATCAGGTTACATAGTCATCCTGTTTCTGTAATTCGATCTCATAAAAAACAGATGGGAGAAAGCCTGATATGTAGTGGAGAATGGTGTTAAATATTTCTGTGCTTTGGATGTCAGTTCTAGATACTTATTTTTCACATGCATCCAAAAGTCTGATAAGTTTTACCTCAGTGAGGTGTCACACCAAAGTTCGACAAGACTATTTCCTGCATTTACAGTTAAATATTTAACACTTTTTATATCTGCATGAAATGGATACCTAATCCATTTTTCACTGGCATCAGGGAGAGGAAAATAATTCTTGAAACTATTCTTCAAAGCTTACAAGAGTTGAAGGTAAAGGTTTATTATTTCTTCAGACATGTCATCATCAGACGCTGCAGGAAAGTCACGGTGCTGAAAAGGCTTCAAACAGGATTCAAAATAGTTACAGCTCTCTCTTCTTGGCTCAAATTTAGACCATTCAAATATGTAAGACTGTCAGACATATGTGCCATCACAGCAAACCTCGAAAAGTTATTGAATCACCTGCTCCCATGGTAAGTTTTATCATGAAGAAATAATTGTATTTTATCAAGTAACTCAAATATGCAGGTAAGTACTTTACCTCGACACAGTTATTGCATTGAGAATGCAAGAACAGTTGTTCATTGACACTGCCCATCTCTTCACAAAGAACACTATAAAATATGGAAATTTAAAGGACAAGCTTTAACAAAACTGTAGTGAGTAATTATAAATTTTACGCTGTAGCCACTGGAAGTTATGGCCTTAGCTCACAGATCCTCAATACTACCTTCGAGGACCTTCAGGGGTCCGCGGACCACAGGTTGGGAGCCTCTGCAATAGTTTACATTTTTTAGGAAAATTTGGCTTGCTAAAAGTTACTTCGTACATTTTTCTTGATAAGTTGCCTTTGCAAATAATTTCAGAATGTGTTTATTGGTGAGTGGTTGCTACATAAAACGTACAAATATATGAGTACATCTTTCATGGAACAGTGAAATAATAATAATAATAGTAATAATAATAATAATAATAATAATAATAATAATGATAATGATAATAATAATAATAATAATAATAATAATAATAATAATAATAAAAATAATAATAATAATAATAATATTTATTTCTACAAGTACATAATACAACGTATAAAGATCATAGCTGACATCAATGACGACATAAATGAAATACTATATAGAAAGCCCCTGATTATGTAGAGCATTTCGAGCAAATTAGATTTTGTCCCCAGGATGCGACCCACACCAAACGGTTAACACCCAGGTACCTATATACCTCTAGGTGAAAAGAGTTAGCTGGTGTCTTAAGGAAACACTCCTGATGTTTTCACCCGGGAATCGAACCAGGGACCTGAATGTGTGAACTGAGTGCGCTACCAACCGAGCAGAGGTAATGTAGGTAAAGGAGCCTTCACCAGTCTCCCATGCGACTGATTTTACAACAGTTAAATGCTGTTAAGGTAATCTGTACCATTGGACAATGAACAGCACCTCACAATGTACACACAAACACTAAAACTCCTGTGGGAGTCAGTGTCGGGACACCTTTAGAACAAGACCCTCGTTAAGACGGTGTTTCTGACAAGCACACTAACAACAACATATTCACTCTCACAGGATACATACATCCATAAGTGTGTTTGTCTCCCTCTACATAAACCAAGTATTTACTTTAATCTCCATTTTAAGTATTAAAAGTATTCTTGCGTATTACCGAATGAGTGAGTGGCAACCTTAATGTCCCTTTGAGTAGATGATAGGCTTTTAAATCAATTAACTAACCATTCTTCCTCATTCTTGGACTCAAGCTCACGTACCCGGACTAGTGCATACTTTACCTTGGTGAGTCACTCATTGTGCCCACTTAGCTCATTGTACCATGAGGTCCGTGGCTATAGTGAGGCATCACACTATACATACTACACCAGTCCGTGTCTGAATTTGTTCAATATATTGTGTTAGTTCAGTATATTGTGTGAATTCAATGTGTTAGTTCTAAGTTGTTTTAATTAAAATAAATTATATGTTAAATGCGATTTGTGATTTGTTTCATGTTAATAATAATATGCCCTAAAAAAATGCATGTTTGCTTGTCCCATATGATGTAACTGTTGACATATGGGTCTAACACATTTTCTGTGAAGAAGCTCTCTTCGTTAGTGCAGTAATGATATGGAGAGGCCTCGTATGCCCTAGATAGAGATGTTTGGTGGTGCGGAGAATGCTGGTAGTGGCGGCTGTTCCTATGGAGGTGACAAGTGACTTAGATTTACAAGCAATAGGCCTGCAAGTGCAACAAGGTTTAAGTGGCAAATTCCCCCTGTGTTAGGTAAACCTAACCTTGTGCTAGGTAAACCTCAGCTAGTGGTATTATTATTATTATAATCAAGGGGGTAGCGCTAAACCCGTAGGATTATACAGCGCCTGGGGGGGGGATGTGGAAGGCATTCAGGCTTAATTCGGGGAACTGGAGCACAGATCCAATTCCATAAATCAAGAGCCCCTCACCAACATCAAGGAACCTTCCCTGAGGGGCAGCTAGTGGTAGATATACATATATGAAGTCTTGCTAGGTTAACCTACGCTCTAGTTAGGTAAAGCTAATTATTAATTATTATTATTACAATCAAGGGGGAAGCGCTAAACCCGGAGGATTATACAGCGCCTGGGGGGGGGATGTGGAAGGCATTCAGGCTTAATTTGGGGAACTGGAGGTAAAGCTAAGCTTGGGTTAATAAACAAACAACCTGGAGTCCAAGAGGTCAAAGGAACAGGCTTTCATTACAAACGAAAATGATTCAGTACTGAATAAATTGTCGTTATCTGAGGAGTCCAGAACTTCCAAGTGAGTGTGAGAAGCTGTCTTTCAGACAATGATTAGAAGTAAAACACAAATTTGCCAATTCATTTACTATGCAACAATACAAAATTTAATTTATATATACGTACTATAAAATGGGTTTAAGTTTTTGGAAAAAAAAATTAATTTCATGCAGGACAAATGCAAAAATATCAAAGTTGGTATTGGAGAGCAATATTTGCAGCAATAAATCTGTTAATTTTAGCTGTACAAATTTGGTAATGAAGTGGTGGGCTGCTGATCATTGTTGTTGTTGTTGGGTTTGTTGATGGTTGGTTGGTTGTTGTTAAGGGTTACTGCAGCTTGTCAATCAGGGAAGGACGACACTGAATGTACCATGTTTTCTCAGGGAGTTTCAGGGTTCATCAGGTGTGTTGACGTCTGAGTAGCGAATTTACTTGGTAGATTTATTGTTTGAGACAGGCCGACACTTTCTGAGGCTGTAAGTGCAAACATGAAAACATAATGAATATTATTTTAAAACAATATTTAATTATAGCAAGAAACCTGATGACCTAAGACTATTGTAGGAAAGGAGGACGAGGGGAGATATTAGAACAACGTACAAAATAATCAAAACACTTGATAGGATAAACAAGGATAGACTGATATAAGGCGGAAAAGTCTCACTAAAATGTTAAGTACTGTTTCGACCATAGGGCAGTTATGGACGACTTACATTATTTGGTGGTGGAAGCAAAGTCTATGCTACGTTTTAAGGATAGTTACGACTAAGTCTATGAAAAGTAAAAGGACACAAGTGCAACTAATGTGACATTTTATTGTGGCAACGTTTCGCTCTCCAGGAGCTTTATCAAGCCATTACAAACAATACATGGACACAGAGGGTATATAAAGGCTCTGAGCCTTTATATACCCTCTGTGTCCATGTATTGTTTGTAATGGCTTGATAAAGCTCCTGGAGAGCGAAACGTTGCCACAATAAAATGTCACATTAGTTGCACTTGTGTCCTTTTACTTTATATATTGTCGGTAATTCTACCAACTTTATTACAAGTCTTTGAAGCAGGAAACTATGAAGCTAGTCGATTGCATTGAAGAGGCCTGGTGGCTAAAGTTCTCGCTTCACACTGCGAGGGTCCGGGTTCGATTCCCGGCGAGGGTAGAAACATTTGGCGTGTTTCTTTACACCGGTTATCTATGTTCCTCATCAGTAAAATGGGTACCTGGGTGTTAGTCGACTGGTGTGGGTCGCATCCTGGGACAAAACTGACCTAATTTGCCCGAAATGCTCAGCATAACAAGCGGCTTTCTATATAGTAGTATGTCATTGATGTCAGCTAGGACTGTATACCTTGTACATGTACTTATAAAAATAAAGATTATTATTATTATTATTATTATTATTATTATTATTATTATTATTATTATTATTATTATTATTATTATTATTATAGATCACGAGAGATCTTGTGATTGGTTTGTCTTCACTGTGGTCAAACATTTGTGTCCAGGACCCATGACTTACCTCAGGGGTACTGGAGGAAACTTACCAATTCAGTCGTTGTTCTCATTGCAAATGTAACTACTGAGGTAATATTTGGACGGAAACACGAAAGCACTCACACGCGCACACATACACACAGACACACACACACATATACACACACTCACAGAATATGCAAAAGTAAGAAGGGAGGCCCAATGGCAATATGAGAATGACATAGCAGCGAAAGCCAAATCTGACCCGAAGCTGTTGTACAGCCACATCAGGAGGAAAACAACAGTCAAGGACCAGGTAATCAGGCTAAGGAAGGAAGGAGGAGAGATCACAAGAAACGACTGAGAAGTATGTGAGGAACTCAACACGAGATTCAAGGAAGTGTTCACAGAGGGGACAGAAGGGACTCCAGAAAGACGGAGAAGTGGGGTACGCCACCAAATGCTGGACACAATACATACAACCGAGGAAGAAGTGAAGAGGCTGCTGAGTGAGCTAGACACCTCAAAGGCGATGGGGCCGGATAGCATCTCTCCATGGGTCCTGAGAGAGGGTGCAGAGGCGCTATGTGTACCCCTAACAACAATATTCAACACATCTATCGAAACAGGGAGATTACGTGAGGTATGGAAGACAGCAAATGTAGTCCCAATTTTTAAAAAAAAGGAGACAGGCAAGAAGCACTAAACTATAGACCAGTGTCACTGACATATATAGTATGCAAAGTCTTGGGGAAGATTATCAGGAGAAGAGTGGTGGAACACCTAGAAAGAAATGAGCTTATCAACAACAACCAACACGTTTTCAGGGACGGGAAATCCTGTGTCACAAACCTACTGGAGTTCTATTACAGGGTGACAGCAGTAAGACAAGAAAGAGAGGGGTGGGTAGATTGCATTTTTTTGGACTGTAAGAAGGCGTTTGATACAGTTCCATACAAGAGATTAGTTCAAAAACTGGAGGACCAGGCAGGGATAACAGGGAAGGCACTACAATGGATCAGGGAATACCTGTCAGGAGGACATCAGCGAGTCATGGTACGAGGCGAGGTGTCAGAGTGGGCGCCTGTGACAAGTAGGGTTCCACAGGGGTCAGTCCTAGGACCGGTGCTGTTTCTGGTATTTGTGAACGACATGACGAAAGGAATAGACTACGAAGTGTCCCTGTTTGCAGATGATGTGAAGTTGATGAGAAGAATTCAATCGGACGAGGACCAGGCAGAACTACAAAGGGTGCTGGACAGGCTGCAGACCTGGTCCAGCACTTGGCTCCTGGACTTCAACCCCACCAAGTGCAAAGTCATGAAGATTGGGGAGGGCAAAGAGGACCGCAGACGGAGTACAGTCTAGAGGGCCAGAGACTACAAACCTCACTCAAGGAAAAAGATCTTAGGGTGAGTATAACACAGAGCACATCTCCTGAGGTGCACATCAGCCAAATAACTGCTGCAGCATATGGGCGCCTAGCAAATCGAAGAACAACATTCCGCCATCTTAATAAGGAATCGTTCATGGTGCCGCATGCTCCCATATTGGAGTACGCAGCACCAGTTTGGAACCCACACCTAGCCAAACACGTAAAGAAACTAGAGAAAGTGCAAAGGTTTGCAACAAGACTAGTCCCAGAGCTAAGGGGTATGTCCTACGAGGAGAGGTTAAGGGAAATCGACCTTACGACACTGGAGGACAGGAGAGATAGGAGGGACATGATATCGACATATAAAATACTGAGAAGAATTGACAAGGTGGACAATGTTCCGGAGATGGGACACAGCAACAAGGGGACACAGTTGGAAGTTGAAGACACAGATGAATCACAAAGATATTAGGAAGTATTTCTTCAGTCACAGAGTAGTCAGGAAATGGAATAGTTTGGGAAGCGATGTTGTGGAGGCAGGATCCATTCACAGTTTTAAGAAGAGGTATGATAAAGCTCATGGTGCAGGGAGAGTGACCCAGTAGCGGCCAGTGAAGAGGCGGGGCCAGGAGCTGTGAATCGACCCCTGCAACCACAACTAGGTGAGTACACACACACACAAACACACACTCACCATTTTTGTTTTGGCCTCAAAACACTCCATCACAGCCGGAACTTTAGCACACAGTGTCGGTTGTTTGATTATGGCTGCAGTCATTGCTGCAACTGGTGTGCCTGTCAAAACAAAAAAAAAATGTTATTGACTATAATAACAATATGACAATGGAATTAAAAAAAATGAAAATGAGAGGATAATTTACGTGAACGATGATTGCCTTATTAAGAAAAATCACACTAATAAAGTATATACAAATCCCAGTAAATATTTTTTTTACGATAGTTTGGATCTGCAGCTGTGGTGGAGCTACAGACAACTTATATGATGTCTGACGATATCCTTATTGTCTTACTGAAGTCTCTCAACTCAGGCAGACAGATTTCATTACTATGTATTAAACCCACCTTATGTAATGGAGAATTACATGGAAGACAAACTGGTTTTTATTGTCACTATTTACTGTAATTATTACATTGACTCGGGTAGCAACTCAATGCTTAACAGAAAACACGATTTGTAAATTTTTCCTGAATCATTATGAAGTCACTCGTGCAAAAGGTCAGTGGAAAAATGTCAGAATACGGGTGAGAGACGAGGTCAGGTCAAGTGACGTAAACTGACTTTGGCTTTCTACTTATTTCCTCACCTAATCCTCGCCGGGTCGCCAACTGGAGAAGACCCGGGCAGGAAGTACCGGCAAATCATTAATGAATGAATCCTCACCTAATCGATCTTCTGATATTTTTAAACTTGATAATAGTCCTGGACGGACCGAAACCTTGTGTGAGTTTTCTTCTCCAGATTTTGCCGAGTTGTGAATTCTTCTAATAATAATTCTAATAATTCTAATAATTCTTCATAATAATAATAATAGATGTCAGGACTCCAAGCTACAACAACAACAGCTACGATATTTACCAACGTTGATGGCGCCGCTGATACTTACTTTTCAATAGTGGAGGGACGGTGAAGCCAGCCTGAGATTTCATACAGTCGGCGGCAGCCCCAGCACTGGCTTGTATGACGCTTGTGCTGCATTTCGCTATCTTACCTTCTTGGCTCTTGCATGCGGTACTTGTCAAGTTCAGATCAGCGCAGATTTCTGCCTCTGAACATAGGGAGATTAATATAAGTGGTTGAGAGGGTTAGTTTGAATTTGTGGTGTCCTCTCTAAGCCTCTGCCATGAACAGCATGGCAGAGGCTTAGGGAGAGTTTTTTACCTTCAGGGTTAATTAACTTCATCAGGACACACTGGACAAACTTTATGATTACGGTAAGTTTCATGGGCTCCTTCACTATGTTGTCACACTAGATAACTTCACTGTATAGCTACACTATGATAATTTCCTCCAACTTCTAGTAATATTTAATACGTTTATTGTCAAGGCAGCGTCACTCTGCATCAGCCTAGATGAATTATATAATACTTACTTATATTTGCAAGTGTTGTTGCATTGAAACAGGATGCAAATGGAAAGTTCTGAGCGGTAGCACCACCGACGAACAACACCAGCAGCGTCGCCGTCAGGATCAGATAACCACACTGCTTCATGGCTCAGCTATCAGCACACTACTGGAGGGAGAGACAAGATCAGAACATGATGGAGGACCCAATAATCTGAAGGAAGGTTAGACAGAAGGAGAATTTTGGTGAAGCCTTTGGAAACAGATTTAGCAACCCTTAAAACCTGGACGATCTCTTAGTCCCGTTAATGCCTAACACCTCTATGTTGCATCGTTAGTGTTGCAGTGTTAGTGTTGCAGTGTTAGTCTTGCAGTGTTGACAGCATTATGAGATGTTTCACCATCATACTGGTGATGGGCTTCTGTTGCAAGGAACTACCTAACAATCCTTCCCTTCTTAAGTAAATATATGACGATAAATGCGTCTCCACCATAGTCCAGGACGGATTGAATCGTCATCTTAAGGTTCCGATCCTAAGTGCGGGATTGAGGTGAAATATATTACTATTACGAGTTCAGCGTTACGCCGAGACTATAAGATTAATTCTCTTTTCCACACAGCTACACAACCCAGCGAGGTGCCACACATGATGGAGAACTACCGATAGAAACTAGATTTATAGGCAAGAAGAACATTTCTAAACACAGTAGTTCAATGCGAATCTCATATATAGTAAGAGCACATCTGTAGGAGAGTTATTAGGAAACAGATCTAAACAGCATATTGGATGGAAGACTGTTGAAAAGTATAATAGAGAGTCTTATTGCACAACAAACCCACTCAGGGCTTCTTTACTTCTAGCAGCAGTGGATACTGGGCAGGAACCAGAACTCACCTGTACGGAGCTTAGATGTTGGAGGATGTGTCAGTAGTGAACCTAAGACCTGTATATATATATATATGTATACCACAATCCGGATGTGGCATTTTTGAGTTGTGTCGTCGTCACATCCATGTCTCAACTGTCCTTGAATTTTTTTTTTCATTTATTTTGTAGTTTTGTCCTCTACACATTTTTTTCGTTGCATCTAAATTTTGGCGATGGTAGGAAGGTATTACCATAATGTTCAGTAATTTATTACTTTAGGTCTGAAATTACTCCGCATTAAAGGAAGAAGCTATAGTGTTAGCTCCAGAATTTTGTTTAATTTTTTTTTTTTTGAAGATTTCATATGATTTGTGTTTAGGAGAAATTTCAATTTTTCCTTTGAAAACGTTAGTATATGGGTCATTCACATCTAGAAATATATGAACACACAATAGAGCTAGAAAATAGGCCTAAAGAGGGTTAACAAGAGTACCTTTGAGCATATATTATTGACAGTTGTTTTATTCGTTTATCCGTTTAAAGTTTCTGTTTATCTGTTAAACGTTTCTGTTAACCTGTTAAAGGTTTCCGCCTGTCTGTTAAAAGTCTGTTAATCTCTTAAAAGTTTTTGTTTATCAGCGTTCAAGAAAGTGGAAATAAAGTGACAGCAAGTTGTATATTCACTTTGTTCACCATCTATATCAATTCTCAGTTACCAGAAGCACTTATAACCAAGTGTAAATCTGTCTTCTGCAACATTGGTCAGTCTCTTAACACTGAAAGCTGCTTCGATAATGTGCTTGTCTTCGTACATGTTATTGTAGTTTACAGATGAACTCTCGCTTGTATTTGCGTTCCTCTGACATTTAAATTCAATATTTAACAATTTTAATAATATATTTAACGTCTGACAGGTACTTCAGACGATGGATATCCCTGGCTGCTTTCAGAGTACTTTATTCGACTATCAGCCTTATGTAGGAATAATAATTGTGAGAAGCAATTAGAAAGTATTGACAACCTGACAATGGACTCCTGTCGAGATGCATCAATTAATAATTTTTTTTTTTTACACAGGGTTTGACAAGGTTAAGGATCCCTAGCTTTATTGACAGCTATTTACAGGTTAAGGATTCCTAACTTTAATGGCAAGCTAAGAGCTGTTACCTACATCAGCTCATTTGAAAGCATTTTTATTCTTATGAGACATACAAGTAGGAAACAGGATGAAGTTGGAGCCATCTGTGGGCCAGCATTTTCATTTGATCAACTGACTTTATCTCGTTGACATCATTATGCTGTACGAATGTGTTCCATACTCGAGTCATCCTGGGTATGTATGATCTCAGATGGAGTGATGTTCTGGAGAAGGGTACAGCCAGAGTGAAGTTGCTGCTTTCTGCCAGTCTTGTGACATAAAAGCTTGTTTCACGCTGTCCTCGAAGTGGATCCAAGTGTGGTATTTTGACAATATTTTGACAATATTTGTGAGAGTTTCTTACTAGCTCTTGAGTCCTAAAGTTTTCTTGATCAGTTGCCTTTGCAATTAATTTCAGCAACTGATTACTGGTGATAAGCTTCTTCGGTTACTCCATGAAAGGTGACCTTAGATGAGCACATCTTTCATGGGAGTGTGAAGTGTTCTTGTTATGTATATATATATGTTTCGGTCTGACTTGGACTAGTAACTGTTCACATGTTCATGTTTGTGTTTATGTTCATGTTCATGTTCGTGTTCATGTTCATGTGGGTTTGCCAGGACGGGTCCTGACCCGGGTTTTCTTCATATGGTGACCCGGCAGTGACTCCCGAAGGAATGTCAGAGTTTACACAAGTGATGCACCGTTTACAGCCCTATGGAGGGGGTAGCCCTATAGCAGGGGCACGGCAAGCGTTCTTGTCAAGTGGAATACCGTTTACAGCCCTATGGAAGGGGCAGCCCTATAACAAGGGCGCAGTGAGTCTTCTTCAGTGGTGTACCAGTTAGCTATAATCGTCTTCGACACTCTGGTGTCAGGGCTGGTGTTCACGCTGGTAAAAAGCTCTTCTCCATTTGAGCCTCTGCAGCCACCCGGGCCGCAGTCCGAGTGCCAGAGCCACTCAAGATGGTCTCAGGGTGTAAAATGATAGTAGTGGAAGTAGTAGTAGTAGTAGTAATAGTAATAGGGAATGCAATAAAGGCAGAGATGGCAATAAGAAGGGAGTAGCGGTAGTGACACAAGATTTAGAGATTAATATTAGTGAAGCATTGGTACAAATAGTAGTGGAGGTAGTCTAAGGACAAGAGAAAAAAGGAGCACTGCAGGAGAGCTAATGGCGCACGAAGAGGGGACAAAATCCCAGGAGGAAACTCATGGAACAGAGCCCACCTTGACAAAGGTCTGTTGCCACAATAAAGTAGAAGCAGAAAATACTTGAAGACGATGTAATCAGTCGCACTAGTGGAGGTTGTTAATTACACATACTATGGAACAATGTTCTTTTACGTAACATCTGTTAGTTGAAGATTCAAGAAACCAGAAACGCCTTTATGGAAGTAAATAATGCTTCCTTCACAGGTAGTGAACTTTCGCAAATGAATCTATTAAATAAAAGACATACTTATATACATGTATAATAGCATGGAGAAGCGGGTCAGGTGAAGGCAGAGAAGTGGCCAGCGCATTACAGTATGTAGACCTACTGCGGGGCTCAGTTACCCGGGAATGTTGATACGATGTGGGCGAGGGGCAAGTCTACATTGAAAAATCCCCTCTGCTTTGAGGAATGGTGTCTAAAGTTTTAATTAAAGCTGGTCCAAAAATTTCCTGCTGTGTGGTTTTCTTTAGCAATGTTCAGCCTGTTCCCAGCCTGTAAGATGCGAGAATGTTCCCGTGTACGGCACTAATACGGCTTTGAGTTGTTGGTACCTCAGGTGTTCGTGTTTGTCAACACACGGAGAGACAACATTTCTATTAAGACCCTGTGAACCAGTCCCAGTTTGTGGCTTTCATTAAATTATCCATTACTCTTACATTCACGAAAGCGCTAAACCCGTAGGAGTCATACAGCATCGGGGGGGAGGGGGAGCAGAAAGGGTGATTAAACTCATTCATACAGACACTGGTTACCTAAACTGTAAGATTTCTTACCCTTGTACTACACACTAACCCGCAACACTGAATAAATTCACCATCAAATTTAACTAATCTTTTTCATCCCTTTACATGGATAAGTACACTGTCATGGCAGCTTCTGCACTCTACACTCTACCATAATTACACAATTACCAAAATTATCGAAAAGTTGCGTTTTTTATTTTCACTCATGAGTCAGAAGTTTGGGAGTCATTGTTTGACTTTAGTTTGGTATCCAGTGTTAAAAAATGTATGTTAAATTTGTAGTAGCTAAATATAAATTTGATTAACTTTGATTATTATTATTATAATCAAGGGGGAAGCGCTAAACCCGGAGGATTATACAACGTCTGGGGGGGGGATGTGGAAGGCATTCAGGCTTAATTCGGGGAACTGGAGCACAGATCTAATTCCCTAAATCAAGAGCCCCTCACCAACATCAAGGAACTTTCCTTGAGGGGAAATGATTAACTTTGAGCTTTCGTAAGCTGAAGAGATGCTATAGCTCAGAGGTCGGGGAAGGGGGGTAAATTGCCCCAACTGGGATAATAAAAATCTCCTGGGTAATGAACGCTCAATTAACATAAATAAAACTGCACAAAAATTTTATGTTTTATTTTTAATTTTGTTTTATCTCGTATAATACAAATTTCTCAGCTTGTATGACAGCATTCTCCATAAAAATAGATCCAGTAAACTATTTTGATTTTAAATGCTCCTTGTGTTGTCCGGATTCTGTGGACTTTCAAGTCCACAGAATCCGGATGTAGATGTGTTAGTGTTGGTGACTTAGAATTGCTGCGATGTCTCATTCAAACAGATGTCAAATGGGTTCTCCTGGGGTGGGACAGCACCGACGAACAGCACCAGCAGCGCCGCCGTCAGGATCAGAAAAGTTGATTGCTTCATGAATGGATCACCTGATGGAAGGGAAGACAGGATGATAATATGATGGAACACTCAGTTCTTGAAGAGTTCTGGACCTAAGAAACTGGAGCTGCTCTAACTCCCAATAACAAGCGCTGTATGACCCCTACCAGTCTAGTGCTGCTTCAAAAATATTATACAATAATACATAAAAAATGGGAACTATATGTTCACTTGCAACAGAGTACGTCTGAATGGGAGTTACATTACAAATTAGTGCAGTTTAAAGTCGTTTTGAACCTAGAGCTGAAGGTTAGAGGACCGGAAGAAGTGGAGAGCCTGGCTAGGTGTTGGATGTATATATAGACATTTATTTATGCTTCTTTCCATATGTGTTCTGAGAGCTATCATCATGACTTACAAGTTCCAGCTACCCTTGATTTTTTTTTTAAATTGCTACACTAGCTCGTTGTTAATGCCTGTTTCCCGGTCATGGCGGATGTTATTGTGTATATGTACATATACACATATATACCTCTTTCCGGATGTGTTCTGAGACCTATCATCATGACATGTAAGTTCCAACTATCCTTGAAATTTGTTTTGAAATTGTTACACAAGCTTGGTGTTAAGGCCTGTCTCCTGGTCATAGCAGGATGTATTAGTATATCTTTAGTTCTGAAGCAGCTTCAAGTGGCACGAACTGCCAAGTTTTGAGACCCATAAGTTTTTCTGAAACTCCAGATATGCCAACAAGTATGGTAAAAACACTACATGGAGACCAGTCCTTTAAATCTTATGTAGAGGAAGTCATATCACACAGGCGTACAACTGGGTCCTTTATGGACCCAGTTGTACGCAGAGTGAAACAGTGTGAGCCACTCAGGATAATCGTCACTCAGACGGGAAATGTGGGTTGGTAGTAATTCGCAGTATTTTGCTGACCAGGTCTTGTCCAGTTGGTGACCCGGACTTGAGTGTCTTGAGAAACACGTCTTCCATGGGAAGAGGTGTTCCTCTTCATCTTCTGGGACATTTGATGTCCCTAATCCTAGCTACAATCTCCGCCCACACGGGGCTCGCAGGGAAGAGCTGGGCAACTGGTCTGCCACCTTCCCCGCCCCACGAAACTCGTAGGTAGAGGCAGATACTGAGGAGCCACAGATGGTGCTGTGCTCTCCTGGGAAATATTTTGACATTCCACGGATCAGCTGCAAGACCAAAAAACTGAAGCTGTGTTTTTTTCCATTTATAGATCACAAAGAGTACATATTTACCTCGTGTAATACAAGTCATAAAATACTAGATTTCTCTATCTCTCTTTGTTTTATTCACATTTATTAATCATCTAGACATAAACAAAGGGTCTGTTCGAAATCAGTTGCATGTCTATGACAAATACAGGAGTTTCTGCTTTTACGATTCATACACCAGAGGTTCTGAACGGTAATTCTGGCAGGTAACCGGCCACTGAGGCTGTGACACCCAGGAGTCAACAATTGGGTGACACAGAGGTGTTTAATGTTCCTTCTGCAGCTCGGTGCCTGGAAAACTTGAATTGGCTGTTAATTCTCTCGTCTAAAAGTGTGGACGTGCAACTTGAGGCATCTGGAAATGTGGACGTGAAACTTGAGGCATCTGTAAGTGTGGACGTGAAACTTGAGGCGTCTGTAAGTGTGGACGTGCAACTTGAGGCGTCTGTAAGTGTGGACGTGCAACTTGAGGCGTCTGTAAGTGTGGACGTGAAACTTGAGGCGTCTGTAAATGTGGACGTGAAACTTGAGGCGTCTGTAAGTGTGGACGTGCAACTTAAGCCGTCTGTAAGTACTGACGTGAAACTTGAAGTGTCTGTAAGTGTGGACGTGAAACTTGAGGCGTCTGTAAGTGTGGACGTGAAACTTGAGGCGTCTGTAAATGTGGACGTGAAACTTGAGGCGTATGTAAGTGTGGACGTGCAACTTGAGGCGTCTGTAAGTATTGACGTGAAACTTGAAGTGTCTGTAAGTTTGGAAGTAAAAATTAAGGCGTCTGTAAGTGTGGACGTGAAACTTGAGGCGTCTGTAAGTGTGGACGTAAAACTTGAGGAGTCTGTAAATGTGGGCGTGAAACTTGAGGCGTCTGTAAGTGTGGACGTGAAACTTGAGGCGTCTGTAAGTGTGGACGTAAAACTTGAGGAGTCTGTAAATGTGGACGTGAAACTTGAGGCGTCTGTAAGTGTGGACATGCAACTTGAGACGTCTGTAAGTATTGACGTGAAACTTCAAGTGTCTGTAAGTGTGGACGTAAAACTTGAGGCGTCTGTAAGTGTGGACGTGAAACTTGAGTCGTCTGTAAGTATCGACGTGAAACTTGAAGTGTCTGTAAGTGTGGACGTGAAACTTGAGGCGTGTGTAAGTATTGACGTGAAACTTGAAGTGTCTGTAAGTGTGAACGTAAAACTTGAGGCATCTGTAAGTGTGGACGTGAAACTTGAAGCGCCTGTAAGTGTGGACGTGAAACTTGAAGCGTCAGTAAGTGTGGACGTGAAACTTGAAGTGTCTGCAAGTGTGGACGTGAAACATGAAGTGTCTGTAAGTGTGGACGTGAAACTTGAAGCGTCTGTAAGTGTGGACGTGAAACTTGAGGCGTTTGTAAGTGTGGGCGTGAAACTTGAAGCGTCTGTAAGTGTGGACGTGAAACTTGAGGCGTCTGTAAGTGTGGACGTGAAACTTGAAGCGTCTGTAAGTGTGGACGTGAAACTTGAAGCGCCTGTAAGTGTGGACGTGAAACTTGAGGCGTCTGTAAGTGTGGGCGTGAAACTTGAAGCGCCTGTAAGTGTGGACGTGAAACTTGAGGCGTCTGTATGTGTGGACGTGAAACTTGAGGCGTCTGTAAGTGTAGACGTGAAACTTGAAGCGTCTGTAAGTGTGGACGTGAAACTTGAGGCGTCTGTAAGTGTGGGCGTGAAACTTGAAGCGTCTGTAAGTGTGGACGTGAAACTTGAGGCGTCTGTAAGTGTGGGCGTGAAACTTAAAGCGTCTGTAAGTGTGGACGTGAAACTTGAGGCGTCTGTAAGTGTGGACGTGAAACTTGAAGCGCCTGTAAGTATTGACGTGAAACTTGAGGCGTCTGTAAGTGTGGGCGTGAAACTTGAAGCGTCTGTAAGTGTGGACGTGAAACTTGAGGCGTCTGTAAGTGTGGACGTGAAACTTGAAGCGTCTGTAAGTGTGGACGTGAAACTTGAGGCGTCTGTAAGTGTGGGCGTGAAACTTGAAGCGTCTGTAAGTGTGGACGTGAAACTTGAGGCGTCTGTAAGTGTGGACGTGAAACTTGAAGTGTCTGTAAGTGCGGACGTGAAACTTGAAGTGTCTGTAAGTGTGGACGTGAAACTTGAAGCCTCTGTAAGTGTGGACGTGAAACTTGAAGCGTCTGTAAGTGTGGACGTGAAACTTGAAGTGTCTGTAAGTGTGGACGTGAAACCTGAAGTGTCTGTAAGTGTGGACGTGAAACTTGAAGTGTCTGTAAATGTGGACGTGAAACTTGAAGTGTCTGTAAGTGTGGACGTGAAACTTGAAGCGTCTGTAAGTGTGGACGTGAAACTTGAAGTGTCTGTAAGTGTGGACGTGAAACTTGAGGCGTCTGTAAGTATTGACGTGAAACTTGAAGTGTCTGTAAGTGTGGACGTGAAACCTGAAGCCTCTGTAAGTGTGGACGTGAAATTTGAAGCGTCAGTAAGTGTGGACGTGAAACTTGAAGTGTCTGTAAGTGTGGACGTGAAACTTGAAGCGTCTGTAAGTGTGGACGTGAAACTTGAGGCGTCTGTAAGTGTGGACGTGAAACTTGAAGCATCTGTAAGTGTGGACGTGAAACTTGAGGGGTCTGTAAGTGTGGGCGTGAAACTTGAAGCGTCTGTAAGTGTGGACGTGAAACTTGAGGCGTCTGTAAGTGTGGACGTGAAAGTTGAGGCGTCTGTAAGTGTGGACGTGAAAGTTGAGGCGTCTGTAAGTGTGGACGTGAAACTTGAAGCGTCTGTAAGTGTGGACGTGAAACTTGAAGTGTCTGTAAGTGTGGACGCTAAACTTGAAGCGTCTGTAAGTGTGGACGTGAAACCTGAAGCGTCTGTAAGTGTGGACGTGAAACTTGAAGTGTCTGTAAGTGTGGACGTGAAACTTGAAGTGTCTGTAAGTGTGGACGTGAAACTTGAAGTGTCTGTAAGTGTGGACGTGAAACTTGAAGCGTCTGTAAGTGTGGACGTGAAACTTGAAGCGTCTGTAAGTGTGGACGTGAAACTTGAAGCGTCTGTAAGTGTGGGCGTGAAACATGAAGCGTCTGTAAGTGTGGACGTGAAACTTGAGGCGTCTGTACGTGTGGACGTGAAACCTGAAGCGTCTGTAAGCGTGGGCGTGGAACTTGAGGCGTCTGTAAGTGTGGACGTGAAACTTGAAGCGTCTGTAAGTGTGGACGTGAAACTTTAAGCGTCTGTAAGTGTGGACGTGAAACTTGAAGCGTCTGTAAGTGTGGACGTGAAACTTGAAGCGTCTGTAAGTGTGGACGTGAAACTTGAAGCGTCTGTAAGTGTGGACGTGAAACTTGAAGCGTCTGTAAGTGTGGACGTGAAACTTTAAGCGTCTGTAAGTGTGGACGTGAAACTTTAAGCGTCTGTAAGTGTGGACGTGAAACTTTTAGCGTCTGTAAGTGTGGACGTGAAACTTTAAGCGTCTGTAAGTGTGGACGTGAAACTTTAAGCGTCTGTAAGTGTGGACGTGAAACTTTAAGCGTCTGTAAGTGTGGACGTGAAACTTTAAGCGTCTGTAAGTGTGGACGTGAAACTTTAAGCGTCTGTAAGTGTGGACGTGAAACTTTAAGCGTCTGTAAGTGTGGACGTGAAACTTTAAGCGTCTGTAAGTGTGGACGTGAAACTTTAAGCGTCTGTAAGTGTGGACGTGAAACTTTAAGCGTCTGTAAGTGTGGACGTGAAACTTTAAGCGTCTGTAAGTGTGGACGTGAAACTTTAAGCGTCTGTAAGTGTGGACGTGAAACTTTAAGCGTCTGTAAGTGTGGACGTGAAACTTTAAGCGTCTGTAAGTGTGGACGTGAAACTTTAAGCGTCTGTAAGTGTGGACGTGAAACTTTAAGCGTCTGTAAGTGTGGACATGAAACTTTAAGCGTCTGTAAGACTGTGTATAAATAAATGTTTTATTTTACTGTTTTAACCAAATTAAATGTTTTAAATCTATATTTTGTGTCCATAACATCTGCACATTTAAAAAAAAAACATGCTTTAAGTGCCTAAATAAAAACTTACTTAACTTTTGAGGTGGTCAGGTCTGAAGGACTGACGCCCCTCGCGTGCACTGAGGTAGATGGGATTAGGGTTATGCAATACGGGGATACCTTTCTCGGATCATGCAGCGACCGAAATACATCTGTTTTTTTTATTTTTTGTTAGAGCAGAGTACGATGAAGAACAAGAGTAATCACCATAACACTGCATGGGAAGATGCCAGAAGCAGTCCAATGCCTTCTTCAGAATGCAAGCATTGTTACTGTTGATACAATAACCTGCTTCAGGTATTTGTTTCTCTTTTAGTAGTTTGAAGGCGGCATATTATAATGTATGTTGGAAGCCCGTAGCTGGTGAAGACTGGGATTACTTGACCAATGGTTGTATCAGTGAAGATCTTCCATATTCTGAAGACGAGAACAGCCAGTATGACTTACATTAACCACAGAGATATGACACCAATATGTAAAATGGTAAGTTATACTGACATTATAATGATAATGACGAGGTAAGGGTTAAAATTTTTTTTAAATCTTTTCGTCCACCTGAGACTATCAGTTCATTCAAAATAAACGGAAATATGAGAATATATTACAGCCGACAAGAAGTCTATGAGGTATAGAGTCCACCATGAGTTAAACTTTGTATACCTCACAGAGGGTGAGGACACTTGTGAGTGAGGGAGGGAGAGAGGTCCCAGGTGATGGTTGTGATGGTTTTAAGGTAGACTCTGAGTTCTGTGACAAGTTGTTGTTAGTGGTGATTAAAGTTGATTCCAAACACAGTCTGCTTCGTCGATCTGTTTCTTTGATAGCTAATCTTGTTCAGGGAAGTTCTCCAATCCTTTCCCAGTCGGTGATGGAGTGTCTCTGGTAGTCGGGCTCCATAAAGACTAGATATAGCCACATTCCTCTCTGAGAGATGCTAGAAAACATCAGCACGACACATTAAACGCTCTGGAGACCTGCTCCACCGGATCACAAATTCACGAATCCGGAACAAGAAGTACTTATGCTGGACGTGATCTCATGCTTCACCAGACTGCCAGTCACATAAGCCATATACTCACCTATAAATTTCATGCGTTTGACCTTCCTGTTCCTACCAAGGACTTTCGTCGACGTGACAAGATGCGCATCAACAAACATTACTGCTCTTTCGAGGACGCGTACATGCGTAATTCTTGGGCATGATGATGGCTGCAGCACTAAGGTCAGTCATGGGAAATTTGTCCCAAACACCACGTTACCGACCGTGAAAGGAGAGTTCGTGACGCGGATCTAAGTCAGATGAAGCTTTTGATCATGAACCAGGCCTTCCGCTGGCTTACCGGTCCAACCATTTAAAAGTTAGGGTTATGAGTGGAAAGGATTCTACGTAACACCAGACCGGAGTACGTCGACAACGAATTCATAAAGTCCTCCTGGTTACCCAGTCAAACAGTAACTGAGTCAACACCTTAACCAAACGTTATAGTTAGTCTCCAGTGTAATCAGGGAATTAGTTAAGTCCACTAAAAGAGCAAACGTCCCTGCAAGGGTCAACATTACACGTTTACTACTACTACTACTTCTACTACTACTAGTAGTAGTAATGATAACGTAGTAGTAATATTAGTAATCGTAGTAATAGTAGTAATATTATTAATCGTAGTAGTAGTAATAATAATAGTGATATTAGTAGTACTCGTAGTAGAAGTACTAGTAGTAGTAGTCTTACTACTAGTAGAATTAGTGTTAGTAATAGCAGTAGTAGTAGTAGTAAAGGATATACATCGACTGTGCAGCAGGACGAGTGAGATATAATCAAGAGCACCAACTCACTGGACCAAGAGACCCTCCCTCCCTTCCTCTATCCCTTCCACCCTCAATCCTTCCCTCTCTCCCTCCCTCCCTCCCTCCCTCCCTCCCTCCCTCCCTCCCTTCCTCTATCCCTCCCATCCTCCATCCTTCCCTCCCTCTCTCCCTGTCTCCTTCCTTCACCTTCAAGAAGAATAAATTATATAGATGACACTAATGAACAGCGTAAGTAAATACTCCTAAGTGACTCACTAATTTCTGAGAACAAACTGCTGGTTCCTTGACACAAACTGCTGGTTCCTTGACACAAACTGCTGGTTCCTTGACACAAACTGCTGGTTCCTTGACACAAACTGCTGGTTCCTTGACACAAACCACTGGTTACTTGACACAAACCACTGGTTCCTTGACACAAACCACTGGTTCCTTGACACAAACCACTGGTTCCTTGACACAAACCACTGGTTCCTTGACACAAACCACTGGTTCCTTGACACAAACCACTGGTTCCTTGACACAAACCACTGGTTCCTTGACACAAACCACTGGTTCCTTGCCACAAACCACTGGTTCCTTGACACAAACCACTGGTTCCTTGACACAAACCACTGGTTCCTTGACACAAACCACTGGTTCCTTGACACAAACCACTGGTTCCTTGACACAAACCACTGGTTCCTTGCCACAAACCACTGGTTCCTTGACACAAACCACTGGTTCCTTGACACAAACCACTGGTTCCTTGACACAAACCACTGGTTCCTTGACACAAACCACTGGTTCCTTGACACAAACCACTGGTTCCTTGACACAAACCACTGGTTCCTTGACACAAACCACTGGTTCCTTGACACAAACCACTGGTTCCTTGACACAAACCACTGGTTCCTTGACACAAACCACTGGTTCCTTGACACAAACCACTGGTTCCTTGACACAAACCACTGGTTCCTTGACACAAACCACTGGTTCCTTGACACAAACCACTGGTTCCTTGACACAAACCACTGGTTTCTTGACACAAACCACTGGTTCCTTGACACAAACCACTGGTTCCTTGACACAAACCACTGGTTCCTTGACACAAACCACTGGTTCCTTGACACAAACCACTGGTTCCTTGACACAAACCACTGGTTCCTTGCCACAAACCACTGGTTCCTTGACACAAACCACTGGTTCCTTGCCACAAACCACTGGTTTCTTGACACAAACCACTGGTTCCTTGACACAAACCACTGGTTCCTTGACACAAACCACTGGTTCCTTGACACAAACCACTGGTTCCTTGACACAAACTACTGGTTCCTTGACACAAACCACTGGTTCCTTGACACAAACCACTGGTTCCTTGACACAAACCACTGGTTCCTTGACACAAACCACTGGTTCCTTGACACAAACTACTGGTTCCTTGACACAAACCACTGGTTTCTTGACACAAACCACTGGTTCCTTGACACAAACCACTGGTTCCTTGACACAAACCACTGGTTCCTTGACACAAACCACTGGTTTCTTGACACAAACCACTGGTTCCTTGACACAAACCACTGGTTTCTTGACACAAACCACTGGTTTCTTGACACAAACCACTGGTTCCTTGACACAAACCACTGGTTTCTTGACACAAACCACTGGTTCCTTGACACAAACCACTGGTTCCTTGACACAAACCACTGGTTTCTTGACACAAACCACTGGTTCCTTGACACAAACCACTGGTTCCTTGCCACAAACCACTGGTTTCTTGACACAAACCACTGGTTCCTTGACACAAACCACTGGTTCCTTGACACAAACCACTGGTTCCTTGCCACAAACCACTGGTTCCTTGACACAAACCACTGGTTCCTTGACACAAACTACTGGTTCCTTGACACAAACCACTGGTTCCTTGACACAAACCACTGGTTCCTTGACACAAACCACTGGTTCCTTGACACAAACCACTGGTTCCTTGACACAAACCACTGGTTCCTTGACACAAACCACTGGTTCCTTGACACAAACCACTGGTTCCTTGACACAAACCACTGGTTTCTTGACACAAACCACTGGTTCCTTGACACAAACCACTGGTTCCTTGACACAAACCACTGGTTCCTTGACACAAACCACTGGTTTCTTGACACAAACCACTGGTTCCTTGACACAAACCACTGGTTCCTTGACACAAACCACTGGTTTCTTGACACAAACCACTGGTTCCTTGACACAAACCACTGGTTTCTTGACACAAACCACTGGTTCCTTGACACAAACCACTGGTTCCTTGACACAAACCACTGGTTTCTTGACACAAACCACTGGTTCCTTGACACAAACCACTGGTTCCTTGACACAAACCACTGGTTTCTTGACACAAACCACTGGTTCCTTGACACAAACCACTGGTTGACACAAACCACCTTGACACAAACCACTGGTTCCTTGACACAAACCACTGGACACAAACCACTTTCTTGACACAAACCACTGGTTCCTTGACACAAACCACTGGTTCCTTGACACAAACCACTGGTTCCTTGACACAAACCACTGGTTCCTTGACACAAACCTACTGGTTCCTTGAAACAAACCACTGGTTCCTTGACACAAACCACTGGTTCCTTGACACAAACCACTGGTTCCTTGACACAAACCACTGGTTCCTTGACACAAACCACTGGTTCCTTGACACAAACCACTGGTTTCTTGACACAAACCACTGGTTCCTTGACACAAACCACTGGTTCCTTGGCACAAACCACTGGTTCCTTGACACAAACCACTGGTTCCTTGACACAAACTACTGGTTCCTTGACACAAACCACTGGTTCCTTGACACAAACCACTGGTTCCTTGACACAAACCACTGGTTCCTTGACACAAACCACTGGTTCCTTGACACAAACCACTGGTTCCTTGACACAAACCACTGGTTCCTTGACACAAACCACTGGTTCCTTGACACAAACCACTGGTTCCTTGACACAAACCACTGGTTTCTTGACACAAACCACTGGTTTCTTGACACAAACCACTGGTTACTTGACACAAACCACTGGTTCCTTGACACAAACCACTGGTTCCTTGACACAAACCACTGGTTCCTTGACACAAACCACTGGTTCCTTGACACAAACCACTGGTTCCTTGACACAAACCACTGGTTCCTTGACACAAACCACTGGTTCCTTGACACAAACCACTGGTTCCTTGACACAAACCACTGGTTTCTTGACACAAACCACTGGTTTCTTGACACAAACCACTGGTTACTTGACACAAACCACTGGTTCCTTGACACAAACCACTGGTTCCTTGACACAAACCACTGGTTCCTTGACACAAACCACTGGTTTCTTGACACAAACCACTGGTTTCTTGACACAAACCACTGGTTACTTGCCACAAACCACTGGTTCCTTGACACAAACCACTGGTTCCTTGACACAAACCACTGGTTCCTTGCCACAAACCACTGGTTTCTTGACACAAACCACTGGTTACTTGCCACAAACCACTGGTTTCTTGCCACAAACCACTGGTTACTTGACACAAACCACTGGTTCCTTGACACAAACCACTGGTTCCTTGACACAAACCACTGGTTCCTTGACACAAACCACTGGTTTCTTGACACAAACCACTGGTTTCTTGACACAAACCACTGGTTACTTGCCACAAACCACTGGTTACTTGACACAAACCACTGGTTCCTTGACACAAACCACTGGTTTCTTGACACAAACCACTGGTTTCTTGACACAAACCACTGGTTACTTGCCACAAACCACTGGTTACTTGACACAAACCACTGGTTCCTTGACACAAACCACTGGTTTCTTGACACAAACCACTGGTTTCTTGACACAAACCACTGGTTACTTGACACAAACCACTGGTTCCTTGACACAAACCACTGGTTACTTGACACAAACCACTGGTTTCTTGACACAAACCACTGGTTTCTTGACACAAACCACTGGTTACTTGCCACAAACCACTGGTTACTTGCCACAAACCACTGGTTACTTGACACAAACCACTGGTTCCTTGACACAAGCCACTGGTTACTTGACACAAACCACTGGTTCCTTGCCACAAACCACTGGTTACTTGACACAAACCACTGGTTCCTTGACACAAGCCACTGGTTACTTGACACAAACCACTGGTTCCTTGACACAAACCACTGGTTTCTTGACACAAACCACTGGTTCCTTGACACAAACCACTGGTTCCTTGACACAAACCACTGGTTACTTGACACAAACCACTGGTTCCTTGACACAAACCACTGGTTTCTTGACACAAACCACTGGTTTCTTGACACAAACCACTGGTTTCTTGACACAAACCACTGGTTCCTTGACACAAACCACTGGTTTCTTGACACAAACCACTGGTTCCTTGACACAAACCACTGGTTCCTTGACACAAACCACTGGTTCCTTGCCACAAACCACTGGTTTCTTGACACAAACCACTGGTTTCTTGACACAAACCACTGGTTACTTGACACAAACCACTGGTTCCTTGACACAAACCACTGGTTTCTTGACACAAACCACTGGTTCCTTGACACAAACCACTGGTTCCTTGACACAAACCACTGGTTCCTTGACACAAACCACTGGTTCCTTGACACAAACCACTGGTTCCTTGACACAAACCACTGGTTCCTTGACACAAACCACTGGTTCCTTGACACAAACCACTGGTTCCTTGACACAAACCACTGGTTTCTTGACACAAACCACTGGTTCCTTTACACAAACCACTGGTTCCTTGACACAAACCACTGGTTTCTTGACACAAACCACTGGTTCCTTTACACAAACCACTGGTTCCTTTACACAAACCACTGGTTCCTTGACACAAACCACTGGTTCCTTGACACAAACCACTGGTTCCTTGACACAAACCACTGGTTCCTTGACACAAACCACTGGTTCCTTGCCACAAATCACTGGTTCCTTGACACAAACCACTGGTTCCTTGACACAAACCACTGGTTCCTTGACACAAACCACTGGTTCCTTGACACAAACCACTGGTTCCTTGACACAAACCACTGGTTCCTTGACACAAACCACTGGTTCCTTGACACAAACCACTGGTTCCTTGACACAAACCACTGGTTCCTTGACACAAACCACTGGTTCCTTGACACAAACCACTGGTTCCTTGACACAAACCACTGGTTCCTTGACACAAACCACTGGTTCCTTGACACAAACCACTGGTTCCTTGACACAAACCACTGGTTCCTTGACACAAACCACTGGTTCCTTGACACAAACCACTGGTTCCTTGCCACAAACCACTGGTTCCTTGACACAAACCACTGGTTTCTTGACACAAACCACTGGTTCCTTGACACAAACCACTGGTTTCTTGACACAAACCACTGGTTACTTGACACAAACCACTGGTTTCTTGACACAAACCACTGGTTTCTTGACACAAACCACTGGTTTCTTGACACAAACCACTGGTTTCTTGACACAAACCACTGGTTTCTTGACACAAACCACTGGTTACTTGACACAAACCACTGGTTTCTTGACACAAACCACTGGTTTCTTGACACAAACCACTGGTTCCTTGACACAAACCACTGGTTCCTTGACACAAACCACTGGTTTCTTGACACAAACCACTGGTTCCTTGACACAAACCACTGGTTTCTTGACACAAACCACTGGTTCCCTGAACTAACTACTGATGGCTTATTACTAGAGGAATGTATCAAGATATTTATTCTTTAATGAACCACTGGTACTTCTAGTGCACTTCTGGTATTTCTAGTGCACCCCTGGTATCTCTAGTGCACCCCTGGTGCCTCTACTGCACCCATGGTATTTCTACTGTACCCCTGGTACCTCTAGTGAACCTCTGGTACTTCTAGCGCACTCTGGTGGCTCTAATGCGCCACTAGTATCTCTAGTATACCCCTGGTACTTCTAGTGCACCACTGGTATCTTTAGTGCACCCGTGGTGGCTCATGTGCACTAGTACTTCTAGTGCGCCCCTGGTACCTCTAGTGCACCCATAGTACCTCTAGTGAGCAACTGATACCACTAGTACCACCAGGGTACTCTAGTGCACCCCCCTGATACTTCTAGTGCACCCTGGTGGCTATAGTGCACCACTGGTATTCTAATGCACCCATAGTACATCTAGTGCACAACTTGTGCCTCTTGTGCACCGCTGGTACTTCTAGTGCACCACTGGTACATCTTATGCACTCCTGATGCTTCTAGTTCACTCCTGGTACCTCTAGTGCAACACTGGCACCTCGAGTGCCCCAGGGTACCTCTAGTCCACCCCTGGTATATCTAGTGCACCACTAGTACCTCTTGTTCACCCGTGATAGTTCTAGTTCATTCCTGGTACCTCTAGTGCACCGATAGTACCTTGAGTGCGCCCAGAGCACCTCTACTCTACCCCTGGTAACTCAACTGCACCTTTCGTACCTCTAGGGTACCACTGGCACTTCTAGTGCACCGACGGTACTCCTAGTGCAACCCCTAGTACTTCTAATGCACTAATGCACCCCTGGTACTTCTAGAGCTCCACTGGTACTTCTAGTGCACCACTGGTGTACTGGAGTGACTAATAGAGGTGCACCCTTTGCACCTCTATTACTCACTCATTCTACTTTTCTCATTAAATCTTATAATTGGTATGGCAAAGAATACGAAGAACCGGTCCTGTTATGTTTTGATGACGTTTGACTCTATTCAGACATTTAGAGCATCTTCCAGTCTAGATAAAGCTCTAAATTGAGAGAAGCCTTTTAATTTGGTTATCCTTCATAAGGCTGTAAATGGTGAGCGATGTCTAAAACCAAAAGGCATTAATAATGATACTAATAATCATTAATAATAATAATAATAATAACGACAATACTAATAATAATCTTTATTTGTACAAATATACGATACATCTTATAGCTATATAGAAAGCCTCTGATTATGCAGAGCATTTGGGGCGGCTTAGGTCAATTTTGTCCCCAGGATGCGACCCACACCAGTCGACTAACACCCAGGTACCTACTTACTGTTAGGTGAACAGGGGCAGCAGGTGCCTTAACATTGCTATTTATTGGCAAGCTTCGCCATAAAAGTTGCCATGTTCAACTAGTTACACTTTTATTTTTTATATCTTTATTTATAGGACGATCTTGCTGGAACTTTTACTGAATATATCATCACATGCCTACAGTCTCTGGTAAGAATTTCAGCAATATCGTACAAAGGGAAGCAAAAGCTTATTTTTCATCAATACGTCATCAATACGTCATCAATATGTCATCAATACGTCATCAATACGTCATCAATACGTCATCAATACGTCATCAATACGTCATCAATACGTCATCAATACGTGCCTCGTAAAGCTGACCGTAAGTTGTATTCTTCAGCTGTTGCACAAAACCCAACAAGTTCAAGTCTATTAAGTTAGAAAATTAAGAAATTTCCACCTACAAAGTCTAAACTCAAAATTTTCATCCATTCCATAACGTAAATCATCCATTAAAACTTAAGTCATTCAGAAGAAGCATATTCCAGGTGTCTGATGGTAAATACTGCGGTGTCATGTCGAAATTAAAAGCGAGAAAATGGCAATAAACACAGGGCACTGACAGTGCTAACATTGTTGTGAGATACAACACAGGTGTTTAACAATTGTAACCGACCTGAAGAGCATTTCTGAGAGGAATGTATAGAAACCAGACTCGGGAATGTTTGTCTATTAATGTACAATATGTATGTACGTCCTAGGTAATAGGTTGGTAGACAGCAACCGCCCAGGGAGGTACTACCGTCCTGCCAAGTGAGTGTAAAATGAAAGCCTGTAATTGTTTTACATGATGGTAGGATTGCTGGTGTCCTTTTTTCTGTCTCATAAACATGCAAGATTTCAGGTACGTCTTGCTACTTCTGCTTACACTTAGGTCACACTACACATACATGTACAAGCATATATATACACACCCCTTTGGGTTTTCTTCTATTTCCTTTCTAGTTCTTGTTCTTGTTTATTTCCTCTTATCTCCATGGGGAAGTGGAACAGAATTCTTCCTCCGTAAACCATGCGTGATGTAAGAGGCGACTAAAATGCCGGAAGCAAGGGGCTAGTAACCCCTTCTCCTGTATAGATTACTAAATGTAAAAGGAGAAACTTTCGTTTTTCCTTTGGGGCCACCCTGCCTCGGTGGGACACGGCCGGTGCGTTGAAAGAAAGAAAGATGTATGTACGTATGTATGTATGTATATATATGTATGTATGTATGTATGTATGTATGTACTACGCATGTATGTATGTATGAATGTATATGTGTATGTATGTACGCATTTATCTATGAATCTACCTGTCTACGTAAATGTACAGAATGTAGCTGTCTATCTATGAATCTATCTAATTGTTCATCTACCTACCAGTTTATCTACCTGATATTAAACATGAGTGATATAAAGAAGTATATTACACACACACACACACACACACACACACACACACACACTTTGAAGGTCCACAAGGGTGGAAATAAGTATATGTTGATCAAGGTGGCTATTAAGACAAAAATGTAAGTCATGCAGTGTCTCATGGTAACAGCAGATACATCGTCTGTTTCTGTGAGAGTGACAGAGACAAACTACGCCTTGACGTGTATGTCTCTCAGTGTATATCCACTCTGAGAGTATACTTATATCCCTATTTTAGGGATTAAATTATTCTTGGTGGTTGACAGGTGACACCGACCCATAACAATCCTCTTCCAGTAGATAGGTTTTAAACTTCATTAATAGTAGTGTGGTTAGTCGTAGTGTGTACACCGTACATGTACTGCAGCCCATATATTAGTCTCGCTCTGTGCATACTGTGGCACAGTGTTCACTGTACCACACTAAACACTGTGGTATTTTGGGTGCCAGGTTTGGCACTAATGATGCCCGGAATATTTCTTTGCCAAACTGGGTTATAGTCGATGCTCCACAACTCAGTTATTTTATTTGATACGCAGATGTTGCACATGTGTCTAATTCTTCAACTCACTTATTAAACACCTGTCTTGGGTGTTAGACACAACGACTCGAACTCAATCAACTCACTCTAAAAAAAAAATAGATTTTTTTTCCCCCATAAAATAATCTTCGCTGATAGATTGATTTTCGCGAATTGACTCTGAAGGCTAAATAACAAAGACTGACAGTCTCTGCTAATATTGTTAAAGTTAACATGATATTATTTAGCATAGTTATATCTAACACATCTTTGGTCAGTCTAAATTTAGTTGGTACTGTTGACCATTAAATAATTCTATTAATTTCTTAAATGATTCGCTGACAGAGTAAAAAAAAAAAACGCAGCAATACACTGAGAAATGTACATCTCTCAGTGTATATACACTGAGAAATATCTCTCAGTGTATATACACTGAGAAATATCTCTCAGTGTATATACACTGAGAAATATCTCTCAGTGTATATACACTGAGAAATATCTCTCAGTGTGTATACACTGAGAGTAGGTTAATCCTCATTTGAAAAATTAAAATATTCTTTCTGTCAGTAAACACATGCAAAAAACAGCCTTAATGACCCAACTGATGTCTATAGGCCTTCAGATTATTCGAATGACCTTTGTGGGTTTAGTGCTCTGCATGGATACAGTATTTTTTTTGCTAAAAAAATGACCAAAAAACTCGAAAGAACAAAAAAAAAAAAAAAAAAAAAAAAAAATAAAATAATAGCAGGAAGGCATAGATTTCCGTGTTTATATCGACTGCATTGTTGCGATCACAGGCTGTAAATCACCCCATTTATTTTCTCAAGTGTCAGCTATCAAGGAGGTGAATCAGCGCAGTTTCCTGCGGATTCGGACCGCCGAGCAGCACATCGAATATGTGCAGATTATGGGAATTTTAGGCATCTACCTCACGGATGTGTTATGATGGCGGTGCAGAGAGGCCATTTTGGCTCCTGTGGCACGCTTTACAAGGGCCGGTTTTTGATGGCTCACTTTTCCTCTCGCGTTTTGGACAGTCTAGGGCACAAAAAAGAAAAAATTGATTCTCTTGCCTGAGGTCCACAACTAAAATTTTTTTATAATATGTGCACTACTGTGTACTATTATTAACTACCGTCAGCCCTTAGGGAGGTGCCTTGATGCTGGTAAAGGGCTCTTGATTCTAAGAGTTGGAGCCACCTTTTTCTTCCTCACGTCAAACCCTGATTACCACCCATTTCCCCAGGCGCTCTATGACCCCATCCCTACGGGTTTAGCGCTTCTCCAAGAACGTATTAGAAGCGAGGAGCTACCAGATGGGCGGCGACCCTCGCTCAGTGATCCGTCAACAGCATTCACCTCTAATCGCCAGGAATGGACAGCAACAAACGGGGGTCCGAAACCACAGGCGGGAGTCAGTTGGCTATGTTAATGGGGGGTTTAACGCCTATTGGCTACACGAGGGTCATTAAGGCTGTGTGTCACCTGTACACCATCAAGCATATATACTTTAATACCTGGTATAGAGGTGTGTATTGCTCAGTGTATATACACTGATACACACGTCTAAGTGTATGTCCTCTGAGACATACCCACGTTCCAATGTTTACTCTGTTTTTTCACACCCTTCGGTGTATATGCACTGAGATATATATACATCTCAGTATGTACACAATTAGAGATACATACCTCTTAGTGCATGTACACTGAGATATACACACCTTTTGGTATATATACACTGAAAGATATACACCTCTCAAAGTATTTACTCAAAGAGATGTATACCTCTTACCGTATATACATTGTGTCTCTAAGAGTACATACGCTGACGTGCAAATAATCTCCATATACACAAGAAATCACCCAGACAGAAAAAAAATCATACTGCCTGGCTTTATTGGAATATCCTGGCTTAAAAATAAACCACGCAACTGACATTTCTGGGTTATTCTGGTTTAAACAAAACATACTATCTGGCTTTGTTGGGTTATCCTCACCAGCATCAAGGCATTATTTTACCTTGATGATGGGTCTGGTAATCAGTCCCTCTTACTGTGTTGTACGACATGGTTAAAGGACTGTTGACAGTAGAAATATTGTTAAATCCAGAGCTCCTGTAGGAGGTTAGGTAAGGTTTGTCAGGAAACAGGCCAAGTGTTGGAGCTTTTGGTCATCTGACCGAGACCTTCCGCTGGCTTACCGGCCCACCCTTTAAAAATTGTGGTCATAGATATAACCACGTAGTACTAAGCCCATGCAGCGCTCTGGTCTTCTCGAGACAAGCCAGCCAGTACTGTCTACTAGACTACCACACGACTGCCAGAAACTCTACAGCCACTAGTTCGAATGCCTTCCAGTCCACAGGCGCTGTATCATCCCGCTGCATAAACTATGACAACTACTATGGGCATCAATATTCAGTGGTTGATGCATAGTAGGAACAAATTTTGTTGGATCCTGTGCAGTAACTGGAAAATGAATCCTCTGGTCGGCTTCAAACTGATGTTAGGTCGAGTAACTTACCATGGGTCAGTTTTATTAATCAAGTTGGTTGCCATGAAATAACTGGAGAATGTCTCTTTTGATCAGTAATAAGTCACAGTTTTTGACCCGATTAAGTTATCCTACGTGACTGAATCAACTTAATGTTCATTTATTTGTTTATAACATCTATGTGACCTCAACATCATTATTAAACATTTGTATGTTTTGTTTACTGAGGTTACGTAAAACTTAAATAAAATCTGGACAATCTTAGAGAAAAGTTTTGACTAATTTTGGCCGACATAGGTTCTAATTATATTTTAAGAAACTGGAAAAACTGGAAAAAAATAAAATTGAAGAAATTGGAAAAAAACTGAAATTGAAGAAATTAGAAAAAAAATGAAATGCTGCTTCTTATGCAAAAATTCTGAGTGTCGCATCTGATTAACATCATCCAATCTAAGCTTATAACCTAATTACGCAGTATCTTAAGATGCCTCAAATTTGATGTGCTTATACATTTTAGGATACTGGTTTCCTGGGTCCCGCTGAACGATTTAAAATCCACCGAGCCATTATAGTTCCGGGGAAGCGCTAAATCAGTATGGCCTGGCTCCCTAACAACCCCAAACAAGCACGTACCAGCACGCAAGTGTTCCACTCTGATGGTCCGACACGACGGCACAGGAAGATCCTCACTCATTAGAAATATCATTGAGGGTCATTATAGCTTACCGTGTAACCCTGAGAAGATTATCAAGGACGAGGTACAAGCCTGGGGTGTGACCTTGGTGCAAGCCTGGAGTGTGATTTTGGTGTAAGCCTGGAGTGTGACCTTGGTGCAAGCCTGGAGTGTGATTTTGGTGTAAGCCTGGAGTGTGATCTTGGTGTAAGCCTAGAGTGTGACCTTGGTGTAAGCCTAAAGTGTGATTTTGGTGTAAGCTTGGAGTGTGACCTTGGTGCAAGCCTGGAGTGTGATCTTGGTGTAAGCCTGGAGTGTGACCTTGGTGAAAGCCTGGAGTGTGACCTTGGTGTAAGCCTAAAGTGTGATTTTGGTGTAAGCCTGGAGTGTGACCTTGGTGCAAGCCTGGAGTGTGATCTTGGTGTAAGCCTGGAGTGTGAACTTGGTGTAAGCCTAAAGTGTGATTTTGGTGTAACCCTGAAGTGCGACCTTGGTGCAAGCCTGGAGTGTGATCTTGGTGTAAGCCTGGAGTGTGACCTTGGTGAAAGCCTGGAGTGTGATCTTGGTGTAAGCCTGGAGTGTGACCTTGGTGCAAGACTGGAGTGTGATCTTGGTGTAAGCCTGGAGTGTGACCTTGATAAAAGCCTGAAGTGTGATGCTTGTACAAACTTGGAGTGTGACCTTGGTACAAGCCTGGAGTATGATCTTCGTACAAGCCTTGAATGTGACCTTGGTTCAAGCCTGAAGTGTGATCTTGGTGCAAGCCTGGAGAGAGACCTTGGTGCAAGCCTGGGGTGTGATGCTGGCCCAAACCTGGAGTGTGACCTTGGTACAAGCCTGGAGTGTGATGCTGGTACAAACCAGCAGTGTGACCTTGGTGGAAACCTGGGTTGTGATGCTGGTACAAACCTCGAGTGTAACCTTGGTACAAGCCTGGAGTGTGTCCTTGGTGCAAGCCTGGAGTGTGATGTTGGTACAAGCCTGGAGTGTGATGTTGGTGCAAGCCTGGAGTGTGATGTTGGTACAAGCCTGGAGTGTGATGTTGGTGCAAGCCTGGAGTGTGATGTTGGTGCAAGCCTGGAGTGTGATGCTGGTACAATCCTAAAGTGTGATGCTGGTACAACCCTGGAGTGTGATGCTGGTACAAACCTGGAGTGTGATGTTGGTACAAGCCTGGAGTGTGATGCTGGTACAATCCTAAAGTGTGATGCTGGTACAAGCTTGGAGTGTGATGCTGGTGCAAGCCTGGAGTGTGATGCTGGTACAATCCTAAAGTGTGATGCTGGTACAAGCCTGGATTGTGACCTTGGTGGAAGCCTGGAGTGTGACCTTGGTGGAAACCTGGGGTGTGATGCTGGTACAAATCTGGAGTGTGACCTTGGTGAATGTCTGGGGTGTGACCTTGGTGCAAACCTGGGGTGTGATGCTGGTACAAACCTGGAGTGTGACCTTGGTGAAAGTCTGAGGTGTGATGCTGGTACAAACCTGGAGTGTGACCTTGGTACAAACGTGGAGTGTGACCTTGGTGCAAGAATGGGGTGTGATGCTGGCACAAACCTGGATTGTGACCTTGGTACAAGCCTGGAGTGTGATGCTCGTACAAGCCTGGAGTGCGATGATGGTGCAAGCCTGGAGTGTGATATTGGTACAAGCCTGGAGTGTGATGCTGATACAAGCCTGGAGTGTGATGTTTGTGCAAGTCTAGAGTGTGACCTTGGTACAAGCCTTGAGTGAGACCTTGGTGCAAGAATGGGGTGTGATGCTGGTACAAGCCTGGAGTGTGACCTTGGTACAAGCCTGGAGTGTGATGCTGGTACAAGCCTGGAGTGTGACCTTGCTGCAAGCCTGGAGTGTGATGCTGGTACAAGCCTGGAGTGTGACCTTGGTGCAAGCCTGGAGTGTGACCTTGGTGCAAGCCTGGGGTGTGATGCTGGTACAAACCTGGAGTGTGACCTTGGTACAAGAGTGGAGTGTGACCTAGGTGCAAGCCTGAAGTGTGATCTTGGTGTAAGCCTGGAGTGTGATGCTGGTACAAACCTGGAGTGTGACCTTGATGCAAGCCTGGGGTGTGATGCTGGTACAAACCTGGAGTGTGACCTTGGTACAAGCCTGATGTGTGACCTTGGTAGAAGCCTGGAGTGTGATAATGGTACAAGCCTGGAGTGTGATGCTGGTACAAGCCTGCAGTGTGATACTGGTACAAGCCTGAAGTGTGATGCTGGTACAAGCCTGGAGTGTGATGCTGGTACAAGCCTAACGTGTGAGGCTGGTACAAGCCCAGAGTGTGATACTGGTAGAAGCCTAACGTGTGATGCTGGTACAAGCCTAACGTGTGATGCTGGTACAAACCTGCAGTGTGATGCTAGTACAAGCCTGGAGTGTGATATTGATACAAGCCTGAAGTGTGATGGTGGTACAAACCTGATGTGTGTTGCTGGTAGAGTTCTGAAGTTTGATGCTGGTACAAGCCTGGAGTGTGATGCTGGTACAAGTCTGGAGTGCGATGCTGGTACAAACCTGGAGTGTGATGGAGGTACAAGCCTGATGTGTGATGCTGGTAGAGTTCTGGAGTGTGATGCTTGTACAAGCCTGGAGTGTGATTCTGGTACAAGCCTAGAGTGTGATGCTGGTACAAGCCTAGAGTGTGATGACTTACGAAATCGTAATGACACGATTGCGGGTTCAATCCCGGCCGGGGTATGGTTTCTAGAGTGTGATGCTGGTACAAGGCTGATGTGTGATGCTGGTGCAAGGCTGATGTGTGATGCTGGTGCAAGGCTGATGTGTGATGCTGGTGCAAGGCTGATGTGTGATGCTGGTGCAAGGCTGATGTGTGATGCTGGTAGAGTTATGGAGTGTGATGTTGGTACAAGCCTGGAGTGTGATGCTGGTTCAAGCCTGGGGTACGATGCTGGTACAAACCTGGAGTGGGATGTTGGTACAAGCCTGGAGTGTGATGGTGGTACAAGCCTGCAGTGTGATGCTGGTACAAGAGTGGAGTGTGATGGTACAAGCCTGGAGTGTGATGCTGTTACTAGCCTGCAGTGTGATGCTGGTACAAGCCTGGAGTGCGATGTTGGTACAGCCTGAAGTGTCATGCTGGTACAATCCTAGATTGTGATGTTGGTACAAACCTGGAGGGTGATGTTGGTACAAGCCTGAACTGTGATGCTTTACAATCGTGGAGTGTAATGCTGGTACCAGCTTGGAGTGTGTTATTGGTACAAGCCTGGAGTGTGATGTTGGTACAAGCCTGGAGTGTGATGTTGGTACAAGCCTGGAGTGTGATGTTGGTACAAGCCTGGAGTGTGATGTTGGTACAAGCCTGGAGTGTGATGTTGGTACAAGCCTGGAGTGTGATGTTGGTACAAGCCTGGAGTGTGATGTTGGTACAAGCCTGGAGTGTGATGTTGGTACAAGCCTGGAGTGTGATGCTAGTAGAAACCTGGAGGGTGATGCTTGTACAAGCCAGGGACCATCACAGTGTACCTGGGACTCCCAGGGACCACCACAGTGTACGTGGGACTCCCAGGGACCACCACAGTGTACTTGACACTTCCAGGGACCACCACAGTGTACTTGAGACTCCTAGGGACCACCACAGTGTACGTGAGACCCCCAAAGACCACCACAGTGTACTTGGGACTTCCAGGGACCACCACAGTGTACTTGGGACTCCTAGGGACCACCACAGTGTACGCGGGCCTCCCAGAGACCCCCACAGTTGCCTGGGATTCCCAGGGACCACAACAGTGTACTTGGGACTCCCAGGGTCCACCACAGTGTAAGTGGGACTCCCAGGGACCACCACGGTGTACTTCGGACTCCCAGGGACCACCACAGTGTACTTGAGACTCCCAGGGGCCACCACGGTGTACTTCGGACTCCCAGGGACCACCACAGTGTACTTGGGACTCCCAGGGACCACCACAGTGTACTTGGGACTCTCAGGGACCACCACAGTGTACCTGAGATTTCCAGGGACCACCACAGGGTACTTGGAACTCCCAGGGACCACACAGTGTATTTGGGACTCCCAGGGACCACCATAGAATACTTGAGACTCCCAGAGACCACCACAGCATACGTCGGACTCCAAAGGTCCACCACAGTGTACTTGCCACTACCAAGGACCACCACAGTGTACTTGGGACTCCCAGGGACCACCACAGCGTACTTTGGACTCCCAGGGAAAACCACAGTGTATCTGAGATTTCCAGGGACCACCACAGTGTACTTGGAACTCCCAGGGATCACACAGTGTATTTGGGACTCCCAGGGACCACCATAGAATACTTGGGACTCCCAGGGACCACCACAGTATACGTCGGACTCCAAGGGTCCACCACAGTGTACTTGCGACTCCCAACGACCACCAGAGTGTACTTGGTACTCCCAGAGACCACCACAGTGTACTTGGGACTCCCAGGGTCTACGACAGTGTACGTGGAACTGCCAGGGACCACCACGTTGTACTTCGGACTCCCAGGGACCACCACAGTGTACTTGAGACTCTCACGGACCACCACGATGTGCGTCAGACTAACAGGAACCACCACAATGTACCTGAGACTCCCAGGGACCACCACAGTGTACCTAGGACTTCCAGGAACCACCACAGTGTACTTTGGACTTCCAGGGATCACCAGAGTGTACACGGGACTCTAAGAGACCAACACGGTGAACTTAGGACTCCCAAGGACCACCACAGTGTACTTGGGACTCCCAGGGATCATCACACGGTACTTGGGACTCCCAGAGAGTACCCCAGTGTACTTGGGACTCCCAGGGTCCACCACAGTGTACTTGCGACTCCCAGGGACCACCACGGTGTACTTGGGATTTACAGGAACCACCACAGTGTACTTGGGACGTCCAGCGACCACCACAGTGTACTTGAGACTCCCAGGGGCCACTACGGTGTGCGTCAGACTCTCAGGGACCACCACAGTGTACCTGAGACTCCCAGGGACCACCACAGTGTACCTAGGACTTCCAGGAACCACCACAGTGTACTATGGACTTCCAGGGGTCACCACAGTGTACACGGGACTCCCAGGGACCACCACGGTGTACTTAGGACTCCCAAGGACCACCACAGTGTACTTGGTATTCCCAGGGACCATCACATGGTACTTGGGACTCCCAGAGACCAATACATTGTACTTGGGACTCCCTGGAACCACCACAGTGTACATGAGACTCCCAGGGACCATCACAGGGTACGTGGGACTTCCAGGGACCACCACAGTGTACGTGGGACTCCCAGGGACCAGCAGAGTGCACGTGGGACTCCCAGGGTCCACCACAGTGTACTTCGAAGTCCCAGGGACCACCACAGAGTACTTGGGACTCTCAGAAACCACCACAGTGTTCTTGGGACTCCCAGGGATCAACACAGTGTACTTGGGAGTCCAAGGGACCAACACAGTGTTCTTGGGACTCCCAGGGACCACCACAGTGTACTTGTGACTCCCAGGGACCACCACAGTGTACTTGGGACTCCCAGAGACCAATACAGTGTACTTGGGACTCCCTGGGACCACCACAGTGTACTTGGGACTCCCAGGGGCCACCACGGTGTACTTCGGACTCCCAGGGACCACCACAGTGTACTTGGGACTCTCAGGGACCACCACAGTGTACCTGAGATTTCCAGGGACCACCACAGGGTACTTGGAACTCCCAGGGACCACACAGTGTATTTGGGACTCCCAGGAACCACCATAGAATACTTGAGACTCCAAGAGACCACCACAGCATACGTCGGACTCCAAAGGTCCACCACAGTGTACTTGCCACTACCAAGGACCACCACAGTGTACTTGGGACTCCCAGGGACCACCACAGCGTACTTTGGACTCCCAGGGAAAACCACAGTGTATCTGAGATTTCCAGGGACCACCACAGTGTACTTGGAACTCCCAGGGACCACACAGTGTATTTGGGACTCCCAGGGACCACCATAGAATACTTGGGACTCCCAGGGACCACCACAGTATACGTCGGACTCCAAGGGTCCACCACAGTGTACTTGCGACTCCCAACGACCACCAGAGTGTACTTGGTACTCCCAGAGACCACCACAGTGTACTTGGGACTCCCAGGGTCTACGACAGTGTACGTGGAACTGCCAGGGACCACCACGTTGTACTTCGGACTCCCAGGGACCACCACAGTGTACTTGAGACTCTCACGGACCACCACGATGTGCGTCAGACTAACAGGGACCACCACAATGTACCTGAGACTCCCAGGGACCACCACAGTGTACCTAGGACTTCCAGGAACCACCACAGTGTACTTTGGACTTCCAGGGATCACCAGAGTGTACACGGGACTCTAAGAGACCAACACGGTGAACTTAGGACTCCCAAGGACCACCACAGTGTACTTGGGACTCCCAGGGATCATCACACGGTACTTGGGACTCCCAGAGAGTACCCCAGTGTACTTGGGACTCCCAGGGTCCACCACAGTGTACTTGCGACTCCCAGGGACCACCACGGTGTACTTGGGATTTACAGGAACCACCACAGTGTACTTGGGACGTCCAACGACCACAACAGTGTACTTGAGACTCCCAGGGACCACTACGGTGTGCGTCAGACTCTCAGGGACCACCACAGTGTACCTGAGACTCCCAGGGACCACCACAGTGTACCTAGGACTTCCAGGAACCACCACAGTGTACTATGGACTTCCAGGGGTCACCACAGTGTACACGGGACTCCCAGGGACCACCACTGTGTACTTAGGACTCCCAAGGACCACCACAGTGTACTTGGGATTCCCAGGGACCATCACATGGTACTTGGGACTCCCAGAGACCAATACATTGTACTTGGGACTCCCTGGAACCACCACAGTGTACATGAGACTCCCAGGGACCATCACAGGGTACGTGGGACTTCCAGGGACCACCACAGTGTACGTGGGACTCCCAGGGACCAGCAGAGTGCACGTGGGACTCCCAGGGTCCACCACAGTGTACTTCTAAGTCCCAGGGACCACCACAGAGTACTTGGGACTCTCAGAAACCACCACAGTGTTCTTGGGACTCCCAGGGATCAACACAGTGTACTTGGGAGTCCAAGGGACCAACACAGTGTTCTTGGGACTCCCAGGGACCACCACAGTGTACTTGTGACTCCCAGGGACCACCACAGTGTACTTGGGACTCCCAGAGACCAATACAGTGTACTTGAGACTCCCTGGGACCACCACAGTGTACTTGGGACTCCCAGGGACCACCACAGTGTACGTGGAACTCCCAGGGACCACCACAGTGTACGTGGGACTCCCAGGGACCACCGCAGTGTACGTGGGACTTCCAGGGACCACCACAGTGTACTTGGGACTCCTAGGGACTACCACAGTGTACTTGGGACTCCCAGGGACTACCACACTGTACTTGGAACCCCCAGGGCCCACCACAGAGTACTTGGGGCTCCAAGGGACCACCACAGTGTACTTAGGATTCCCAGGGACTACCACAGTGTACTTGGGACCCGCAGGGACCACCACAGTGAGCTTGGGACTTCCAGGGACCCACAGTGCACTTGGGACTCCTAGGGACCACCACAGTGTACGTGGGACTCCCAGAGACCACCACAGTTACCTGGGACTCCCAGGGAACACCACAGTATACTTTGGACTTCCAGGGATCACCACAGTGTACACGGGACTCCCAGGGACCACCACGGTGTAGGTAGGACTCCCAAAGACCACCACAGTGTACTTGGGACTCCCAGGGACCATCACACGGTACTTGGGACTCCCAGAGAGTACCACAGTGTACCTGGGACTCCCAGGGTCCACCACAGTGTGCTTGGGACTCTCAGGGACCACCACGGTGTACTTGGGACTTCCAGGGACCACCACAGTGTACTTTGGACTCCCTTCGACCACCACAGTGCACTTGGGACTCCCTGAGACAACCACAATGTTCTTCGGAGTCCCAGGGACCACCACAGTGTACTTGGGACTCCCAGAGACCACCACAGTGTACATGGGACTCCCAGGGAGCACCAGAGTGTACGTGGAATTCCCAGTGACCACCACAGTGTACGTGTGACTCCCAGGGACAACCGTAGTGTACGTGGGACTCCCAGGGACCACTACAGTGTACGTGGGAATCTCATGGATCACCTCAGAGTACCTGGGACTCCCAGGGACCACCACACTGTACGTGGGACTCCCAGGGACCACCACAGTGTACTTTGGAGTTCCAGAGAGTACCACAGTGTACTTGGGACTCCCAGGGTCCACTACAGTGTACTTGCGACTCCCAGGGACCACCACGGTGTACTTGGGACTTCCAGGGACCAGCACAGTGTACGTTCGACTCCCAGGGACCACCACAGTGTACTTCGGAGTTCCAGAGAGTACCACAGTGTACTTGAGACTCGCAGGGTCCACCACAGTGTACTTGCGACTCCCAGGGACCACCACGGTGTACTTGGGACTTCCAGGAAACACCACAGTGTACTTGCGACTTCCAGGGACCACCACAGTGTACTTGAGACTCCCAGGGTCCACCACAGTGCTTGTGGGACTCCCAGGGACCACCACGGTGTACTTCGGACTCCCAGGGACCACCACAGTGTACTTGAGACTCCCAGGGGCCACCACGGTGTACTTCGGACTCCCAGGGACCACCACAGTGTTCTTGGGACGCCCAGGAACCACCACAGTGTATTTGGGACTCCCAGGGAACACCACAGTGTACCTGAGACTCCCAGGGACCACCACAGTGTGCTTGGAACTACCAAAGACCACACACTGTATTTGGGACTCTCAGGGACCACCGTAGTATACTTGGGACTCCCAGGGACCACCACAGTGTACTTGCGACTCCCAAGGACCACCGCAGTGTACTTGGTACTCCCAGAGACCACCACAGTGTACTTCAGACTCCCAGGGACCACAGCAGTGTACTTGGGACTCCCAGGGTCTACCACAGTGTACGTGGAACTGCCAGGGACCACCACATTGTACTTCGGACTCCCAGGGACCAACACAGTGTACTTGAGACTCCCAGGGACCACTACGGTGTGCGTCAGACTCTCAGGGACCACCACAGTGTACCTAGGACTTCCAGGAACCACCACAGTGTACTTTGGACTTCCAGGAATCACCACAGTGTACACGGGACTCCCAGGAACCACCACGGTCTACTTAGGACTCCCAAGGACCACCACAGTGTACTTGGGATTCCCAGGGACCATCACATGATACTTGGGACTCCCAGAGAGTATCACAGTGTACTTGGGACTCCCAGGGTCCACCACAGTGTACGTGGGACTCCCAGGGACCACCACAGTGTACTTCGGAGCTCCAGAGAGTACCACAGTGTACTTGGGACTCCCAGGGTCCACCACAATGTACTTGCGACTCCCAGGGACCACCACGGTGTACTTGGGACTTCCAGGGACCAGCACATTGTACGTTCGACTCCCAGGGACCACCACAGTGTACTTCGGAGTTCCAGAGAGTACCACAGTGTACTTGAGACTCCCAGGGTCCACCACAGTGTACGTGCGACTCCCAGGGACCACCACGGTGTACTTGGGACTTCCAGGAACCACCACAGTGTACTTGGGACTTCCAGGGACCAGCACAGTGTACTTGAGACTCCCAGGGTTCACCACAGTGTATGTGGGACTCCCAGGGACCACCACGGTGTACTTCGGACTCCCAGGGACCACCACAGTGTACTTGAGACTCCCAAGGGCCACCACGGTGTACTTGGGACTTCCAGGGACCACCACAGTGTACTTGGGACTCCCAGGGACCACCACAGTGTACTTGGGACTCCCAGGGACCACCACAGTGTAAATGAGACTCCCAGTTACCACCACAGTGTACTTGGAACTCCAAAGGACCACACAGTGTATTTGGGACTCCCAGGGACCACCACAGCATGCGTCGGACTCCCAGGGTCCACCACAGTGTACTTGCGACTCCCAAGGACCACCGCAGTGTACTTCAGACTCCCAGGGACCACAGCAGTGTACTTGGGACTCCCAGGGTCTACCACAATGTACGTGGAACTGCCAGAGACCACCACATTGTACTTCGGACTCCAAGGGACCACCGCAGTGTACTTGAGACTCCCAGGGACCACTACGGTGTGCGTTAGACTCCCAGGGACCACCACAGTGTACCTGAGGCTCCCAGGGACCACCACAGTGTACACGGGACTCCCAGGGACCACCACGGTGTACTTAGGACTCCCAAGGACCACCACAGTGTACTTGGTATTCCCAGGGACCATCACATGGTACTTGGGACTCCCAGAGAGTACCACAGTGTACTTTGGACTCCCAGGGTCCACCACAGTGTACTTGCGACTCCAAGGGACCACCACGGTGTACTTGGGACTTACAGGAACCACCACAGTGTACTTGGGACTTCCAGGGACCACCATAGTGTATTTGAGACTCCCAGGGACCACCACAGTGTACGTGGGACTCCCAGCGACCACCACAGTGCACGTGAGACTCCCAGGGACCACCACAGTGTACTTCGGAGTCCCAGGGACCACAACAGTGTACTTGGGACTCTCAGGGACCACCACAGTGTTCTTGGGACTTCCAAGGATCACAACAGTGTACTTGGGACTTCAAGGGACCACCACAGTGTTCTTGGGATTCCCATGGACCACCACAGTGCACTTGGGACTCCCTGCGACCAACACAGTGTACGTCGGAGTCTCAGGGACCACCACAGTGTACTTGGGACTCCCAGAGACCACCACAGTGTACATGGGACTCCCAGGGACCACCAGAGTGTACGTGGAATTCCGAGGGACCAAAACAGTGTATGTGGGACTCCCAGGGACAACCGCAGTGTACGTGGGACTCCCAGGGACCACAACAGTGTACTTGGGACTCTCAGGGACCACCACAGTGTTCTTGGGACTTCCAAGGATCACCACAGTGTACTTGGGACTCCCAGGGACCACCACAGTGTTCTTGGGACTCCCATGGACCACGACAGTGCACTTGGGACTCCCAGGGACCACCACAGTGCACTTGGGACTCCCTGGGACCACCACAGTGTACTTCGTAGTCCCAGGGACCCCCACAGTGTACTTGGGACTCCCAGAGACCACCACAGTGTACATTGGACTCCCAGGGACCACAAGAGTGTACGTGGAATTCCCAGGGACCACCACAGTGTACGTGGGACTCCCAGGGACAACCGCAGTGTACGTGGGACTCCCAGGGACCACTACAGTGTACGTGGGAATCCCATGGATCACCGCAGAGTACCTGGGACTCCCAGGGACCACCACACTGTACGTGGGACTCCCAGGGACCACCACGGTGTACTTGGGAATTCCAGGGACCAGCACAGTGTACGTTCGACTACCAGGGACCACCACAGTGTACTTCGGAGTTCCAGAGAGTACCACAGTGTACTTGAGACTCGCAGGGTCCACCACAGTGTACTTGCGACTCCCAGGGACCACCACGGTGTACTTGGGACTTCCAGGAAACACAACAGTGTACTTGGGACTTCCAGGGACCACCACAGTGCACTTGAGACTCCCAGGGTCCACCACAGTGCATGTGAGACTCCCAGGGACCACCACGGTGTACTTCGGACTCCCAGGGACCACCACAGTGTACTTGAGACTCCCAGGGGCCACCACGGTGTACTTCGGACTCCCAGGGACCACCACAGTGTTCTTGGGATGCCCAGAGACCACCACAGTGTACTTGGGACTCCCAGGCAACACCACAGTGTACCTGAGACTCCCAGGGGCCACCACAGTGTGCTTGGAACTCCCAGGGACCACACACTGTATTTGGGACTCCCAGGAACCACCATAGTATACTTGGGACTCCCAGGGACCACCACAGTGTACTTGCGACTCCCAAGGACCACCGCAGTGTACTTGGTACTCCCAGAGACCACCACAGTGTACTTCAGACTCCCAGGGACCACAGCAGTGTACTTGGGACTCCCAGGGTCTACCACAGTGTACGTGGAACTGCCAGGGACCACCACATTGTACTTAGGACTCCCAGGGACCACCACAGTGTAATTGAGACTCCCAGGGACCACTACGGTGTGCGTCAGACTCCCAGGGACCACCACAGTGTACATGGGACTCCCAGGGCCCACCACAGTGTACGTGGGACTCTCAGGGACCACGACAGTGTACGTGAAACTCCCAGGGACCACCACAGTGTATGTGGGACTTCCAGGGACCACCGCGGTGTACGTGGGACTTCCAGGGACCACCACAGTGTACTTTGGACTCCTAGGGACCACCACAGTGTACTTGGGACTCCCAGCGACTACCACAGTGTACCTGGGACCCCCACTGACCACCACAGTGTACTTGGGACTTCCAGGGACCACCACAGTGTACTTGGGACTCCCAGGGACCACCAGAGTGTACTTGGGACTTTCAGAGACCACCACAGTTACCTGCGACTCCCAGGGACCACCACAGTGTACTTTGGACTTCCAGGGATCACCACAGTGATTTGGGACTCCTAGGGACCACCAGAGTGTACTTGGGACTCCCAGAGACCAACACAGTTACCTGGGACTCCCAGGGACCACCGCAGTGTACTTTGGACTCCCAGGGACCACCACTGTGTACTTAGGACTCCCAAAGACCACCACAGTGTACTTGGGACTCCTACGGACCATCACATGGTACTTGGGACTCCCAGAGAGTACCACAGTGTACTTGGGACTCCCAGGGTCCACCAAAGTGTACTTGGGACTCTCAGATACCACCACGGTGTACTTGGGACTTCCAAGAACCACCACAGCGTACTTGAGACTCCCAGGGACCACCGCAGTGTACTTTGGACTCTCAGCTGCCACCACAGTGTTCTTGGGACTCCCAGGGACCACCACAGTGTACTTGGGACTCCCAGGACCCACCACTGTGTTCTGGGGACTCCCAGGGACCACCACAGTGTGCTTGAGACTCCCAGGGACCACCACAGTGTAATTGGGACTCCCAGGGACCAATACAGTGTACTTGGGACTCCATGGGACCACCACAGTGTACCTCGGAGTCCCAGGGACCACCACAGTGTACTTGGGACTCCCAGAGACCACCACAGTTTACATGGGACTCCCAGGGACCACCACAGTGTACGTGGAACTCCCAGGGACCACCACAGTGTACGTGGGACTCCCAGGGACCACTGCAGTGTACGTGGGACTCCCAGGGACCACTACATTGTACGTGGGAATCCCAGGGTTCACCATAGTGTACGTGTGGCTCCCAGAGATCACCACAGTGTACGTGGGACTCCCAGGGACCACCACACTGTACGTGGGACTCCCAGTGACCACCACAGTGTACGTTCGACTCCCAGGGACCACCACAGTGTACTCCGGAGTTCCAGGGACCACCACAGTATACCTCGGACTCCCAGAGACCACCACAGTGTACGTAGGACTCCCAGGGACCACCACAGTGTACTTGGGACTCCCAGGGACCACCCCAATATACGTCGGACTCCCAGAGACCACCACAGTGTACGTGGGACTCCCAGGGACCACCACAGTGTACGTGGGACTCTTAGGAACCACCGCAGTGTACGTGGGACTCCCAGAGGCCACTACAGTGTACGTGGGACTCGCAGGGACCAACACAATGTACGTGGGACTCCCAGGGATCACCACAGTGTACGTGGGACTCCAAGGGACCACCACAGTGTACGTGGGACTCCCAAGGACCATCACAATGCACTTGGGACTCGACTCAAGAAATCGTAATGACACGATTGCAAACAAACCATACTCTATGACCGCGGGTTCAATCCCGGCCGGGGGTATGGTTCACTTGGGACTCCCAGGGACCACCACGTGGGACTCCAGGTGGTGGTCCCTGGGAAAACGAATGACAAGAATTCTTATTAAAAAATGTTAATTTAATTTAAATCAAATACAAAATATGTGTCCGGACTCTCTCAACAGCTATAATAATAATAATAATAATAATAATAATAATAATAATAATAATAATAATGATGACAATGATAATAATAATAATAATAATAATAATAATAATAATAATAATAATAATAATAATAATGATAATAATAGTAATAATAATAATAATAATAATAATAATAATAATAATAATAATAATAATAATAATAATAATAGTAATAATAATAATAATAATAATAATAATAATAATAATAATAATAATAATAATAATAATAATAATAATAATAATAATAATAATAGTAATAATAATAATAATAATAATGATAATATTAATATTATTATTAATAATAATAATTATGATAAAATTAATAATAATAAAAATAATAGTAATGGTTTAATACGCTAAACCCTCGTGGGTCGTTTAGTGCGAAGAGTTGTTAGGGCTTGATCCTCCGTCCGTGCGGTAGCGTGTGTGTGTGTGTGTGTGTGTGTGTGTGTGTGTACTCACCTAGTTGTACTCACCTAGTTGAGGTTGCGGGGGTCGAGTCCGAGCTCCTGGCCCCGCCTCTTCACTGATCGCTACTAGGTCACTCTCCCTGAGCCGTGAGCTTTATCGTACCTCTGCTTAAAGCTATGTATGGATCCTGCCTCCACTACATCGCTTCCCAAACTATTCCACTTACTGACTACTCTGTGGCTGAAGAAATACTTCCTAACATCCCTGTGATTCATCTGTGTCTTTAGCTTCCAACTGTGTCCCCTTGTTACTGTGTCCAATCTCTGGAACATCCTGTTTTTGTCCACCTTGTCAATTCCTCTCAGTATTTTGTATGTCGTTATCATGTCCCCCCTATCTCTCCTGTCCTCCAGTGTCGTCAGGTTGATTTCCCTTAACCTCTCCTCGTAGGACATACCTCTTAGCTCTGGGACTAGTCTTGTTGCAAACCTTTGCACTTTCTCTAGTTTCTTTACGTGCTTGGCTAGGTGTGGGTTCCAAACTGGTGCCGCATACTCCAATATGGGCCTAACGTATACGGTGTACAGGGTCCTGAACGATTCCTTATTAAGATGTCGGAATGCTGTTCTGAGGTTTGCTAGGCGCCCATATGCTGCAGCAGTTATTTGGTTGATGTGCGCTTCAGGAGATGTGCCTGGTGTTATACTCACCCCAAGATCTTTTTCCTTGAGTGAGGTTTGTAGTCTCTGACCCCCTAGACTGTACTCCGTTTGCGGCCTTCTTTGCCCTTCCCCAATCTTCATGACTTTGCACTTGGTGGGATTGAACTCCAGGAGCCAATTGCTGGACCAGTTCTGCAGCCTGTCCAGATCCCTTTGTAGTTCTGCCTGGTCTTCGATCGAGTGTATTCTTCTCATCAACTTCACGTCATCTGCAAACAGGGACACCTCAGAGTCTATTCCTTCCGTCATGTCGTTCACAAATACCAGAAACAGCACTGGTCCTAGGACTGACCCCTGCGGGACCCCGCTGGTCACAGGTGCCCACTCTGACACCTCGCCACGTACCATGACTCGCTGCTGTCTTCCTGACAAGTATTCCCTGATCCATTGTAGTGCCTTCCCTGTTATCCCTGCTTGGTCCTCCAGTTTTTGCACCAATCTCTTGTGTGGAACTGTGTCAAACGCCTTCTTGCAGTCCAAGAAAATGCAATCCACCCACCCCTCTCTCTCTTGTCTTACTGCTGTCACCATGTCATAGAACTCCAGTAGGTTTGTGACACAGGATTTCCCGTCCCTGAAACCATGCTGGCTGCTGTTGATGAGATCATTCCTTTCTAGGTGTTCCACCACTCTTCTCCTGATAATCTTCTCCATGATTTTGCATACTATACATGTCAGTGACACTGGTCTGTAGTTTAATGCTTCATGTCTGTCTCCTTTTTTAAAGATTGGGACTACATTTGCTGTCTTCCATGCCTCAGGCAATCTCCCTGTTTCGATAGATGTATTGAATATTGTTGTTAGGGGTACACATAGCGCCTCTGCTCCCTCTCTCAATACCCATGGGGAGATGTTATCTGGCCCCATTGCCTTTGAGGTATCTAGCTCACTCAGAAGCCTCTTCACTTCTTCCTCGGTTGTGTGCACTGTGTCCAGCACTTGGTGGTGTGCCCCACCTCTCCGTCTTTCTGGAGTCCCTTCTGTCTCCTCTGTGAACACTTCTTTGAATCTCTTGTTGAGTTCTTCACATACTTCCCGGTCATTTCCTGTTGTCTCTCCTCCTTCCTTCCTTAGCCTGTGTGTGTGTGTGTGTGTGTGTGTGTGTGTGTGTGTGTGTGTGTGTGTGTGTGTGTGCGCGTGTAGGTACCGGCGGAGTAGGTTCCCACCTGCCTGTAGGTTGTCAGGAGCACCTGTGTGGTGGTGGTGATGTATTTAGTGGGTACGGAGCTTCGTGGTCCAGAGCGGTCCGGCCACGGTCCGTGGGATGCCGGTTCATCGCGGTAGGATAGCACTAGTGGTAACCGTAATAACCGCAGTTTATACACACGGGGTGGTCGGTGTACCAGCCGAAGGCGCCGTAGCCTCCGGTGTAGGCTCCGTAATCTACGTGATCGCTCCCGCCAACGTAGCCGGCGACAGCCTGGCGCTCGTAGCGGTCAGAACCATCGGCTTGTTGTGGCTCGGAGCCGTCAGATCTCGCCTCTATCATGGTGCCTGAGGGCCGCGGCTGCGGCTGCGTCTGCGCCTGTGTGTACATCGGCGCTGAGCGCACGTGACGCACCAGCCTTGGATACACTGGTGCAGAGCGCACATGTGGCACCATGCGCACGTCCTCTAAAGGAATAGCGATGTAGCGTGGCAGAGCCTCAGTCAACATCACAGTAACACATACCAGCAACACCTGTCAACACAAGCAATAGTCTCGGTTATGACCACAGAAAACAATAGCAAAAGAATAGGCTTAATGACCCATGTTAGGTAAGAGGACACATGTGCAACTAATCTGACACTGTATTGTGGCAACGTTTCGCTCTCCAGGGGCTTTGTCAAGCAGTAACAGCTTGACAAAGCTCCTGGAGAGCGAAACGTTGCCACAATAAAATGTCACATTAGTTGCACTTGTGTCCATTGCCTAACGAATTCTCGGTAATTCTATCAATATTATTACATTAACAACCCATGCCAATAATAATTATTTACTTACTGAGACACAGTGCGCCACAGACATGATGCTGTGAAATTCATCAGAAAAAAGCTGTTTATGGTCACAGTTGTGGTTTATGCTAACCTTCCTCGTGTATGGAAATACCCCTAGTTAGATAATTCTTATTAAGCCATTATGGTGTAGCGATTTTAAGGTTGGCTTGCCGTGGGTTCGAATCCTGAGAGTTGTTTACAGTCGCGTTATTATGCTCTCCCGATTCGTTGTTTTGATAACTACAAAGAATATTGTCTTAATTGTACATCAGGTCAGATGGGGATAAATCAGGTTTGGTTGGGTGAGGTTAGGTTGGTTACGTTATCTGAAGGATACCTGGAGAATATTTCCGGGCGGTCAACGCCCCGAGGCTTGGTCCCAGACCAAGGCCTGGTCAACCAGGCTACTACTGCTAGCCGCAAGCCGTCCAACGGATGCTGGTTAGGAACTAATTTTATGAACTTGTCGAGTGCCCTCTTGAAGACAGCCAGAAGTTAGTTGATAATTTCCCTTATGTATAGAGGAAGGGCTTTGAAGAGTCGGGTACCTCTGACACTCATAGAATTCTGTCTTGTTGTACTCGTCTTGTCCTGCTTTTTAGGGGGAGGGGGGATATTTTACACCATCTGCAGTCATACAGAGTGATTTCAGTGTTCAGTTATGAGACCAGTCCCTCCATAATTGTTCATGTATAAATTATAAAGTATCTTTCTCGCATACGTTCCAAGGATTACAGCTGAAAGGACTTCAAGCGTTTCCAGTAGTTCAGATGCTTGACTGAATGTATACGGATAGTTAAAGTTCTCTGTTCGTTTCCCGGCTCAGCAATCTTGCCTATCATTAAGGGGACTGGTAGCGTACAACAACATTCAACTCTGGAGATGACAAGTGACTTGAAGAATATCATCATTGGCTCATTATCTCCTGTGTTGAAAGTTCTGTTTATTTAGCCTATTATTTTCCTTGCAGTAGCAATGTTAATATTACTGTGCTCCTTGAATGTGAGATCTAACATTATTGCTCCCAGGTCTCGCACAGACTACTGTCGCTCTACTGAATGATTTGATTTTGTCCTGTTCTCTGTTCTGACTTTATTTCCTCCATTCTTCCATAGCGGAGCAAATGAAACTTGTCCTCGTTAAATATCGTATTGTTGTCCGAGATCCACTGTTTGAAGATTGCGCTGTCTTCGACGGATGCCACTTTCACGGAGAGTTCAGTGTCATCAGCAAAGGATGTTACGGTAATATGATTTATGTCCTTGTATATGTCGGATAGAAGAATGAAAAAAACAAGCGTGAGGGAAGCACTGTGCCTTGAGGAACAGAGTTTTCACTGTGGCAATGTTCAGTGACCTTGTCAGGCACTCCGTACTCCTGGCCATCCCCTCTCATTACCATACACTGGCAGCAACATCCACCGAGCTAGAACCACATACATAGGGCATTAGTCAGCACGAACACTCGACACGACCCACCTAACACTCTACGAACCATTTGGAAGTTGGTTAATAATTACAGGTTACTTACCAGTTTCAGAGACATGTTTGAAGTGTTGGTTGTCGTGCTGCAACTGCTTCAGATGTGTGTCAGAGTCCTCTGGTCACTCCTCTTAAATACTCTCCAGGAGAAAACACAAGTGACGTCACTAATTCAGGAGAAACCAAAACATGTGACGTCACGAGTTTTCCCCCTCGGGGTCCAGAGACTCGACACTTTCAGTTTTTAGCATTCAGTCAGTTAAATGAGGTCAGTCAGTCAGTCAAAGAGTCAGTTGCTCAAGAAGCTTTATTGATGCTGTCAGAGGTAGTCGTGCACGCTGTGTCGCATCCTCTCACTTACTATTGACCAAAGAACTGGTACCAAGGAAGTTATAAGAGACTAGGGTAAGAAGAGAGTGAATTAAGATAGATCAGGTTTATTAGAAGGTACACAGAAAAATTAGGAACCAATACACTTACCCATTAAAGTAATAATAATAATAACAACTATAATAATAATAATAATAATAATAATAATAATAATAATAATAATAATAATAATAATAATAATAATAATAATAATAATAATAATAATAATAATAATAATAATAATAATAATAATAGGTGTCCTGTAGTTCAATTGGTAGCACACTCAGCTCACACACTGAGGTCCATGGTTCCATCCCCGGTACCCCTGGAAACATTAGGATGTGTTTTCTTAGGACAGCTGCTATCCATATTCACCTATCATTAAAATAGGTAGCCGGTTGGTGTGGGTAGCATCCTGAGAACAAAAATAACCTAAGTTGCTGGAATTGCTCTGCATAACCAGGGGCTTTCTATATAGTATATCACTGATGTCAGCTATGGTCCTTATAAGTTGCATCATGTACCTGTAGAATTAAAGATTATTATAATGATTCATCGTAGTGTATTAAATAATTTTTGTAATTCCTATGACTGCTGGAAATTCATGACAGGATAAGCAAGTCATTACTGTTAATTCTGACTCGATTAATTCATAGTTTATTTCTGCTTTAACTAGCGTATATAACAAAATGATTTTAGTTCCTGGATCCATCAAGTGCCTCTGTAACCACTTGCCTACCACCCAGAGGCTGGGTACGAGGCCTCTGATGAAACACAAGTAGTGAGATGTGTTGAGCACACAGAAACAATGAGATGTGATGACCACAAATACCATCACTCTGTTAACAGCAAGCAGCTAAAAACAGAAAGTGAGGAGCGAGAGTGTAAACATTTTGTTTGACAGCTGTATTTATCGTAGCACCGGCAGCCTCCCACTGAGGTAAAGTGACCCGAAAAAAAAGAAAAAAAAAATCACCGTCATTCACTCAGTCACCAGAAGGCTACTAGGAGCATAGTTCAGAGGACCCTCCGATCTGGAACATCCTCTATGTTAGGTACTCACCCCAAAACCCATCCTGTGGGCTGTAACCACCCCCACACCCATCGCATGGGCGGCAGTCAAAAGATTACAGAGGCACATAATTTGTCCGGGAGTTGAGCCCCAACAATGTGTCAGCCACACAAGTTAGAGCAATAATGGACTGTTTACATACTGACTGATTCAGATACAGCAAGAGATGATATAATTACACGTAGTTCATGAATTCAGTTGCACGGACATTACAGAGAAGAATAAACACCATATCTAGAACTGCCTGAGAATACCACCAGGTGGTACTTCATTGGATTTTTAATTGGGAAGCGTAAATATGCTACCCTATTATATGAAACAGTCACACACGGGAAACTAAAGTTAGCTATGTTTCCCTGGCATATTCCGTTACCTTATTCTGTATGATAGTTGCTTAGTGGGAACAAAAACTAGCTATGTTTCCCTGTCATAGGCCATTACCCTGTTCTATATAATAGTTGCTTAGTGGGAATAAAAATTAGCTGTTTCCCTGTCATAGACCATTACTCTGTTCTATATAATAGTTGCTTAGTGGGAACAAGAACTAGCTATGTTTCCCTGTCATAGACCATTACCCTGTTCTATATAATAGTTCCTTAGTGGGAGCAAAAACTAGCTATGTTTCCTTGTTTTATACTATTAGACAGGATGGGTTACATGGTGTTGCAATGCGTCACTCAGAGCTGGGAGACTTCAGTAGGGCAACTAGGAATCGTTAATATTCCAATTAAGGTTCTGCATCTTCCTTTCAAGGGAAGAGGAATGGAAGTGATTTGATGCAGATGAAGGGCGCTTGATCTGGGAAGAATTAGAGGTGTCGTCCTCTCGCTCTAACGGAACCTGATGTTGTCCCATTCCCCAGATGCTGAATGTCTTCTACGGATTTAGATTTTTCCTATGAATGCACGACTTCTACGACTACTACTTCTCTACTACTACTACTACTACTACTACTATACTACAACTACTGCTACTACTACTACTACCTGAGCTCTCTTAGCCTCTCCTGAAAGGACTTACTCCTTAGCTTCACCAGGTGTGGGTTCCATTCAGGTGTGTGTCTGCGTGCGCGCGCGCCAGGGTGCGGTGGGTTCCACCTGGCCGCCCTCCCCCGCGGCGGCTACCACAAACAGCGACCAAAAGAGAAAGTTCTGCTCTCTGGTAACCCACGCTTTCTCCAGTCCCCCCTACCGTGTGTACATCTGCCGTGTGTACATCTACCGTGTGTGTAAGTAGTAGTGTATTTATGTGTGTCTCTACATCTTCCGTGTTTCAGGTGCTTCCCTGTTCGATGTTATCGTGCACGACTCACAAATGAAAGGACCCGAGTCAAAACCCAGAGCGAGGGAAGAGTTGTGAGCGTCTTTACATCCTCTCCTCTTATTACAAGTTATTATTATACTAATAGAACAAGTGCTAAACCTATAGGAGTTACACACGCGTCTGGAATGAAGAGAGAAAACAGGTTTGAATAATGGGAAGGGATCAGAGCTCCTCATGAGGTAATTTCACTGTAGGGATGTTTCCTGGGAAAGGATCCAAAGACCACGGTGGAAATAAACCACACTCCTTGGCTTACTGGGGTTGTCTCGGGTGATCAGTCCTCCTGGGTTACTAATCTGAATGAAATCCTCTCCTAATTCACAAGGAACTAGTACCCTGTACCGTGATTATATGTTTGTTGTGTGAGATAGATTATGTAAGTATCTTTGCAAGTACAGTGGTAGAGCTCTAGATAATTCACTTGAAATTTGATTCCCCTAGTTGAATGCCTGTGGTCACAAGCGTCTGGTCATTACTTCTCAAGTGAATATACCAGAAAAATGATGCAATATATGACGGATTAATAAGTAAAAAGAGGTAGAGCTCGTGGTGTCCTGTCTTTCATCTATCATATACTATTTCATAAATTTCAAGTGCTTACTCTTATTTCCTCCCCTTGCAACCATTGATCTACCAAACTGTTTTGCAGTGTGTTACTGTACCGTGACTATCGCACGCTCTCTATATAGTAAACTGTATAGAATGTCACTGAATCTTACCGTGATTACATATATAGACAGTCCTAGGAGTCATCGCCCCTGCGGCCCGATCTCAGACCAGGTCTGCTGTTGGTACTCTCTTAGTAGCACTATCTCGGATAAAGTAATTGTTAGGAAAAACTGGTCAGGTTTTCCCTTGAAGTAGGTTAGCTCAGCGCCTGTAGTGAGACGAGATGAGTTTTCCAACCTCCTAGCCCTGTCGTACCTGCATTTGAAACTAGGTATAAGAAGCTAATTGTGTCACTGAGTGTGCTTATCTCAGCCCTTCATAGTCGTGCGGCTGTACGATTTACATGTTTGGAACAACAATCCCGTCTCATACAGTCATACAGTCATTATGTTAGAGTTAAGGTAAATTTTCTGTAGGAGATTTATTAAAGACGCAGTTCGCCTGTACCTTAGCATCAAGACTGCTTTATTATCAAAATAGTGATAAAGTAAACTCATTGTATATTTAATATAGGATATAAACCTTTCGGAATATATACACCTCTCGGTTGCAGTGAGGTTGAGAGTGGAGGCGGTGTTGAAGAGATTTAGTGAGATTGGGCGGTTTTGGAGGGATTTAGAGAGATTGGGCGGATTTGTATGAATTTTGAGCAATAGTAGTGGTTAAATTACAGTTATTTAGAGCAATGAGGCAGGCGATTTTGGATTAATTTAGAACAGTAAAGGCAGAATTGGAGGGGTTATAAACTGCATGGGCGTGAGTAGGCGGTTCGACAGAGAGAAGGGAGGAAACGAAGCAGCATAGTTATCCCTCAGTAGAAAACGAGTCCTGCCGAGGGAAGAGAAAACGTGCACCGCCTGAGGGGTAGCTCACCTAATTCTGGCACACTTCACGCCAGTCTTTCCCTCCAGGTGGTCTCAGTAAGTAAATTTATTCAGGTATACACAAATACAGTTATAAAGATTATCATACATAGCAGCATATGTGTAGAGAACCTATATAACCCCAAAAATCAGACAGAGTGACTTATTTCCATCAGGGAAATAAGTCACTCTGTCTGACTTTTTTGGGTTATCCTAGGTTCTCTACACATATGCTGCTATGTATGATAATTCTATGTAACTGTATTTGTGTATACCTGAATAAATTTACTTACTTACTTACTTACTTACTTAGTTTATTTAAGTACAGGTCCACATAAGTGGTTATCGTAATAATAATAATAATAATAATAATAATAATAATAATAATAATAATAATAATAATAATAATAATAATAATAATAATAATAATAATAATAATAATAATAATAATAATAATAATAATATCTTTATTTCTACAAGTACATGTTCAAGGTATACAAGCCGCTTGTTATGCAGAGCATTTCGGGCAAATTAGGTCAGTTTTGTCCCAGGATGCGACCCACACCAGTCGACTAATACCTAGGTACCCATTTTATACTGATGGGTGAACAAGGGCAGCAGGTGTCTTACGGAAACACTTCCTAATGTTATCCAGCCGTACCTGGGCTTCGAACTCCGGACCTCCGGTGTGGCCCGGTGGCCTGGTGGCTAAAGCTCCCGCTTCACACACGGAGGGCCCGGGTTCGATTCCCGGCGGGTGGAAACATTTCGACACGTTTCCTTACACCTGTTGTCCTGTTCACCTAGCAGCAAATAGGTACCTGGGTATTAGTCGACTGGTGTGGGTCGCATCCTGGGGGACAAGATTAAGGACCCCAATGGAAATAAGTTAGACAGTCCTCGATGACGCACTGACTATCCTGGGTGGCTAACCCTCCGGGGTTAAAAATCCGAACGAAATCTTATCTTATCTCAGTGTGTGAGCTGCGTGCGCCGGCGACCGAGCTACTGGACACCGTAAATTACCTACGATAACACCCCAAAAAAGTCAAAGTTATTTACTCATTTCCATTATGGGTCCTGGTATTATTTTCGAATTTAGGTGTCTCATAGCTCGATTGGTAGCGCACTCAGCTCACACACTGAGCTACGGGAGTCGATCCCCGGTACGGGGATTAGGACGTGTTTCCTTAAGACACCTGCTGTCCATGTTCACCTAGCAGTAAAATGGGTACCTGGGTGTTAGTCGCATCCTGGGTGTGGGTCGCATCCTGGGTGTGGGTCGCATCCTAGGGACAAAACTGACCTAATTTGCCCGAAATGCTCAGCATAACAAGCGGTTTTCTATATAGTAGTATGTCATTGATGTCAGCTATGGTCTCTATACCTTATACATGTACTTATATAAATAAATATAATAATAATAATAATAATAATATTATTATTATTATTATTATTATTATTATTATTATTATTATTATTATTATTATTATTATTATTATTATTATTATTTTAAAATAACAGAAAAGTCAATGTGATTTGTTTCCATGGGAGTGTCTGATGCTGGTGAAGGGATCTTGATCCAAGAAACTGGAGTTGTCTTCCTCCTCCTCGGATCGAGCCTGATTACCTCCTTGTCCCCAGGTGTAGTAGGTAGGCTTTAAAACCCATTAAACATGTGTCTTTGATGAGGTACCTGAGGCAGCCTATCAGAGACACCTGATTGGTTAAGTGCTGGCACACATTATCATGGTGGCCCATCAGAGACACCTGACGGGTTAAGTGGTGGCACACTTACGTTATCATGGTAACCCATTAGAGACACCTGATTGGTTAAGCGCTGGCACACTTACGTTATCATGGTAGCCCATCAGAGACACCTGATTGGTTAAGCGCTGGCACACTTACGTTATCATGGTAGCCCATCAGAGACACCTGATTGGTTAAGCGCTGGCACACTTACGTTATCATGGTGGCCCATCAGAGACACCTGATTGGTTAATTGCTGGCACACTTACATTATCACTGTAGCCCATCAGAGACACCTGCATGGCTATCTGAGTGCTGGCACTCTTACGTCACCATGTTCTTCCCGTGCGCATAGTGTAGCTATGTTTCCACTCCACTATGAATGTACATTCTGATTCCAATTCATCTCTTGTTGATTCTTCTTAAATATCCTATTATCCACAAGCATCCTTCAATTATAAATTTTACAGTCAGTCCTGGACCATAACCAAGTGACCTGACAGAGGTCCAGTAAATATCCTGGACTGTACAAAAGTGTCTTATTTCTCACATATAAGTGAATCCAGCCCCAGTGTTGAGAATTTTGTTGTCTATCGCGACACAAATCTGCGGCCCCAAGAAAGTCCCTGAGGTGAATCGAAATTCAAAATTCCCTGGGGTTTACAATATGTGAAACCCCCCCTTACTCTCTCTTTCTCTCTCGGATTCCTGGGTAAGCACCTGAAACCCTTCCACGCGCTGGATGAACCGCACGGGTCTAGCGCTTCACCGAAGTATATAAGATTTGATGCGACCGCAATAAATGGGAGAAAATGGGAGAAATTGAAGATTAATTAAAGATTTTCTCTTTTTACAACTACCCAATTAAAAGACTTGAAAACTTTCCGTGATCTCTGCCACTTTCTAATGTGGGTTCTAAGGTGGGTTTCTAGTTGTAAGGTGGGTTTCTAGTTGTAAGGTGGGTTTCTAGTTGTAAGGTGGGTTTCTAGTTCTAAGGTGAGTTTCTAGTTCTAAGGTGAGTTTCTAGTTCTAAGGTGGGTTTCTAGTTCTAAGGTGGGTTTCTAGTTGTAAGGTGGGTTTCTAGTTCTAAGGTGAGTTTCTAGTTCTAAGGTGTTTCTAGTTCTAAGGTGGGTTTCTAGTTCTAAGTTGGGTTTCTAGTTCTAAGGTGTGTTTCTAGTTCTAAGGTGAGTTTCTAGTTCTAAGGTGGGTTTCTAAGTTTCTAGTTCTAAGGTGGGTTTCTAGTTCTAAGGTGGGTTTCTAGTTCTAAGGTGGGTTTCTAGATCTAAGGTGGGTTTCTAGTTCTAAGGTGAGTTTCTAGTTCTAAGGTGAGTTTCTAGTTCTAAGGTGGGTTTCTAGTTCTAAGGTGGGTTTCTAGTTCTAAGGTGGGTTTCTAGTTCTAAGGTGGGTTTCTAGTTCTAAGGTGAGTTTCTAGTTCTAAGGTGGGTTTCTAGTTCTAAGGTGGGTTTCTAGTTCTAAGGTGGGTTTCTAGTTCTAAGGTGGGTTTCCAGTTCTAAGGTGGGTTTCCAGTTCTAAAGTGGGTTTCCAGTTCTAAGGTGGGTTTCCAGTTCTAAGGTGGGTTTCCAGTTCTAAGGTGGGTTTCCAGTTCTAAGGTGGGTTTCTAGTTCTAAGGTGGGTTTCTAGTTCTAAGGTGGGTTTCCAGTTCTAAGGTGGGTTTCTAGTTCTAAGGTGGGTTTCTAGTTCTAAGGTGAGTTTCTAGTTCTAAGGTGGGTTTCTAGTTCTAAGGTGAGTTTCTAGTTCTAAGGTGGGTTTCTAGTTCTAAGGTGGGTTTCTAGTTCTAAGGTGGGTTTCTAGTTCTAAGGTGGGTTTCTAGTTCTAAGGTGGGTTTCTAGTTCTAAGGTGGGTTTCTAGTTCTAAGGTGGGTTTCTAGTTCTAAGGTGGGTTTCTAGTTCTAAGGTGGGTTTCTAGTTCTAAGGTGGGTTTCTAGTTCTAAGGTGGGTTTCTAGTTCTAAGGTGGATTTCTAGTTCTAAGGTGGATTTCAAGTTCTAAGGTGGGTTTCTAGTTCTAAGGTGGGTTTCTAGTTCTAAGGTGGATTGCTAGTTCTAAGGTGGGTTTCTAGTTCTAAGGTGGGTTTCTAGTTCTAGTTCTAAGGTGGGTTTCTAGTTCTAAGGTGGGTTTCTAGTTCTAAGGTGGGTTTCTAGTTCTAAGGTGGGTTTCTAGTTCTAAGGTGGGTTTCTAGTTCTAAGGTGGGTTTCTAGTTCTAAGGTGAGTTTCTAGTTCTAAGGTGGGTTTCTAGTTCTAAGGTGGGTTTCTAGTTCTAAGGTGGGTTTCTAGTTCTAAGGTGGGTTTCTAGTTCTAAGGTGAGTTTCTAGTTCTAAGGTGGGTTTCTAGTTCTAAGGTGGGTTTCTAGTTCTAAGGTGGGTTTCTAGTTCTAAGGTGAGTTTCTAGTTCTAAGGTGGGTTTCTAGTTCTAAGGTGGGTTTCTAGTTCTAAGGTGGGTTTAGTTCTAAGGTGGGTTTCCAGTTCTAAGGTGGGTTTCTAGTTCTAAGGTGGGTTTCTAGTTCTAAGGTGGGTTTCCAGTTCTAAGGTGGGTTTCTAGTTCTAAGGTGGGTTTCTAGTTCTAAGGTGGGTTTCTAGTTCTAAGGTGGGTTTCTAGTTCTAAGGTGGGGTCCTGGGTTTCTAGTTCTAAGGTGGGTTTCTAGTTCTAAGGTGGGTTTCTAGTTCTAAGGTGGGTTTCTAGTTCTAAGGTGGGTTTCTAGTTCTAAGGTGGGTTTCTAGTTCTAAGGTGGGTTTCTAGTTCTAAGGTGGGTTTCTAGTTCTAAGGTGGGTTTCTAGTTCTAAGGTGGGTTTCTAGTTCTAAGGTGGGTTTCTAGTTCTAAGGTGGATTTCTAGTTCTAAGGTGGATTTCCAGTTCTAAGGTGGGTTTCTAGTTCTAAGGTGAGTTTCTAGTTCTAAGGTGGGTTTCTAGTTCTAAGGTGAGTTTCTAGTTCTAAGGTGGGTTTCTAGTTCTAAGGTGGGTTTCTAGTTCTAAGGTGGGTTTCTAGTTCTAAGGTGGGTTTCTAGTTCTAAGGTGGGTTTCTAGTTCTAAGGTGGGTTTCTAGTTCTAAGGTGGATTTCTAGTTCTAAGGTGGATTTCCAGTTCTAAGGTGGGTTTCTAGTTCTAAGGTGGATTTCCAGTTCTAAGGTGGGTTTCTTGTTCTAAGGTGGATTTCTAGTTCTAAGGTGGATTTACAGTTCTAAGGTGGGTTTCTAGTTCTAAGGTGGGTTTCTAGTTCTAAGGTGGATTTCTAGTTCTAAGGTGGGTTTCTAGTTCTAAGGTGGGTTTCTAGTTCTAAGGTGGGTTTCCAGTTCTAAGGTGGGTTTCTAGTTCTAAGGTGGGTTTCTAGTTCTGAGGTGGGTTTCTAGTTCTAAGGTGAGTTTCTAGTTCTAAGGTGAGTTTCTAGTTCTAAGGTGGGTGTCAATTCTTAAAGTGGGTTTCAAACCAACCTTTTATCTCATTTCTTATCTTTCCCTTTATCTTTCCCTTTATCTTTCCCTGTTACATTTAAGATGTACAACAGCAGGTTGATCACACACAGGAACACTAGAACAATCTGGAGAGTGATGTAGTGGAGGCAGGATCCATACACAGCTTTCAGAAGAGGTACGACAAAGCTCATGGAGCAGGGAGAGAGTGGCCCTATTAGCAACCAGCGAAGAGGCGGGGCCAGGAACTGTGAATCGATCCCTGCAACCACAAATATGTGAGCTCACACATTTGTGATCTTTGTAGGGTTGTATGGTGCAGTGGGTTAGAGCGTCGTGAATCCTGCTTGTGGAGGCTAGTAAACCAAATGGGGAATTGGGTGAAATTAGCTCTGAGGCAACCACACCACCCTATGTCCTCCGATCACGGTACAACACCTAGCTCTGATGGGTGCGTGATCTTTGTACGATTGGATGGTGCAGTGGTTAGAACGTCGTCAATTTTCGCTCACCATGAGGCGGGTTAAAACAACACGGGTTCGATCCCCCGGCTAGTTGCAGTGTTGTTATTGACTAAATACCACTCGTTCGTGGTTACAATAATGTATATATATATATATATATATATATATATATATATATATATATATATATATATATATATATATATATATATATATATATATATATATATATATATATATATATATATTTATTTAGGAAAGGCAGGGGGTGTGTGGACCAGGTGTTTACAGTGAAACATATAAGTGAACAGTATTTAGATAAGGCTAAAGAGGTCTTTGTGGCATTTATGGATTTGGAAAGGGCGTATGACAGGGTGGATAGGGGGGCAATGTGGCAGATGTTGCAGGTGTAGGAGGTAGGTTACTGAAAGCAGTGAAGAGTTTTTACGATGATAGTGAGGCTCAAGTTAGAGTATGTAGGAAAGAGGGAAATTATTTCCCAGTAAAAGTAGGCCTTAGACAAGGATGTGTGATGTCACCGTGGTTGTTTAATATATTTATAGATGGGGTTGTAAGAGAAGTAAATGCGAGGGTCTTGGCAAGAGGCGTGGAGTTAAAAGATAAAGAATCACACATAAAGTGGGAGTTGTCACAGTTGCTCTTTGCTGATGACACTGTGCTCTTGGGAGATTCTGAAGAGAAGTTGCAGAGATTGGTGGATGAATTTGGTAGGGCGTGCAAAAGAAGAAAATTAAAAGTGAATACAGGAAAGAGTAAGGTTATGAGGATAACAAAAAGATTATGTGATGAAAGATTGGATATCAGATTGGAGGGAGAGAGTATGGAGGAGGTGAATGTATTCAGATATTTGAGAGTGGACGTGTCAGCGGATGGGTCAATGAAAGATGAGGTGAATCATAGAATTGATGAAGGGAAAAGGGTGAGTGGTGCACTTAGGAGTCTGTGGAGACAAAGAACTTTGTCCTTGGAGGCAAAGAGGGGAATGTATGAGAGTATAGTTTTACCAACGCTCCTATATGGGTGTGAAGCATGGGTGATGAATGTTGCAGCGAGGAGAAGGCTGGAGGCAGTGGAGATGTCATGTCTGAGGGCAATGTGTGGTGTGAATATAATGCAGAGAATTCGTAGTTTGGAAGTTAGGAGGAGATGCGGGATTACCAAAACTGTTGTCCAGAGGACTGAGGAAGGGTTGTTGAGGTGGTTCGGACATGTAGAGAGAATGGAGCGAAACAGAGTGACTTCAAGAGTGTATCAGTCTGTAGTGGAAGGAAGGCGGGGTAGGAGTCGGCCTAGGAAAGGTTGGAGGGAGGGGGTAAAGGAGGTTTTATATGCGAGGGGCTTGGACTTCTAGCAGGCATGCGTGAGCTTGTTTGATAGGAGTGAATGGAGACAAATGGTTTTTAATACTTGACGTGCTGTTGGAGTGTGAGCAAAGTAACATTTATGAAGGGGTTCAGGGAAACCGACAGGCCGGACTTGAGTCCTGGAGATGGGAAGTACAGTGCCTGCACTCTGAAGGAGGGGTGTTAATGTTGCAGTTTAAAAACTGTAGTGTAAAGCACCCTTCTGGCAAGACAGTGATGGAGTGAATGATGGTGAAAGTTTTTCTTTTTCGGGCCACCCTGCCTTGGTGGGAATCGGCCAGTGTGATAATATGATATATAATAATAATAATAATAAATATATATATATATATATATATATATATATATATATATATATATATATATATATATATATATATATATATATATATATATATTATTTATTATTACACTGGCCGATTCCCACCAAGGCAGGGTGGCCCGAAAAAGAAAAACTTTCATCATTCACTCCATCACTGTCTTGCCAGAAGGGTGCTTTACACTACAGTTTTTAAACTGCAACATTAACACCCCTCCTTCAGAGTGCAGGCACTGTACTTCCCATCTCCAGGACTCAAGGCCGGCCTGCCGGTTTCCCTGAACCCCTTCATAAATGTTACTTTGCTCACACTCCAACAGCACGTCAAGTATTAAAAACAATTTGTCTCCATTCACTCCTATCAAACACGCTCACGCATGCCTGCTGGAAGTCCAAGCCCCTCGCACACAAACCTCCTTTACCCCCTCCCTCCAACCTTTCCTAGGCCGACCCCTACCCCGCCTTCCTTCCACTACAGACTGATACACTCTTGAAGTTATTCTGTTTCGCTCCATTCTCTCCACATGTCCGAACCACCTCAACAACCCTTCCTCAGCCCTCTGGACAACAGTTTTGGTAATCCCGCACCTCTTCCTAACTTCCAAACTACGAATTCTCTGCATTATATTCACACCACACATTGCCCTCAGACATGACATCTCCACTGCCTCCAACCTTCTCCTCGCTGCAACATTCATCACACATGCTTCACACCCATATAAGAGCGTTGGTAAAACTATACTCTCATACATATATATATATATATATATATATATATATATATATATATATATATATATATATATATATATATATATATATATATATATATATATATATATATATATAGTCTTTGAGATGTCCAAACCAAATTAATAAAAAAATGGATAATAAAAGACGTGAAAAAAAAGCGTGAAAAATTTTATGGAGATTCTCCAGAACGCTCGACCTTAAAATTAATTAACGATGCCATCACAACAAAATTATTATTATTTTTTTTTTGGAAACTTTCAAAATTTGAAAATATATTTATATATATATATATTAAAAAAAAAAAAGTTTAGACGCTCGGTGAGAGAAAAAAAAAAGCGTCTCTATTCGGAGTGGCTATAAAGTTCAAATTTGTGTGATAGCATCGACGCCCGAGAGCCATGGTGACGTCAGGGGGTGTCCGAATCGCTGCACTTGGCTTCGCGGTGTTCAGCGTGTGGGGAAGGAAGGTTCATCGTTGCCATTCGGACGCAGCCCAAAGTAACAATGGCTCTTTATATCTGGCTATTTTTTTTTTGTATAAAAAACTTAAATCCTACGAGACCTTAAATCTAAGAATGATGTTTGTGGCATTTGGAACTCTGGATGAAAGGATTGAGAGAAGTTGGTTGAAGCTTGGAGCTCAGCTTGACTGAAGCTCAGTTTCCAGTCCCACGAGAAAGTGAGCTTCAGCGGGACTCAATACCAGGCTTCACGTGAGCTCTTCTTCACTGCTGGCACCGCTCCATGACCCATACGGGCTTAGCGCTTGCCTTCGATAAAAAAAATATTTTTTTCTCTTGTGTTAAAATTTATCGAAAAATATCTGATGGACCAGGTCACTGGATGAGTCAAAACTGACTTTATTTGTTTAGCGGATTTTTCTTTGTTTCGTTTGTCTTATTTACTCGTTTATTATTATTTATGTTGCTCCCGGCATTTATTGCCTCCCTTCTTGTGTTACTTTCGTGTTGTTCTTATTTATCGACGCCTCTCCTTTCTCCTCTTCTGTTTACCCTTGGTTACTCATTCCCAAGTCTGGGTTTCAGAAACCTGTGGATTTCGGGAACCTGTGGGTTCCAGAAACCCGTGGTTTTCAGAAACCTGTGAGTTTTAGGAATCGGTGGGTTTCAGGAACCTGTGGGTTCCAGAAACCCGTGGTTTTCAGAAACCTGTGAGTTTCAGGAATCGCTGGGTTTCAGGAACCTGTGGGTTTCAGAAACCTGTGAGTTTCAGGAATCAGTGGGTTTCAGAGACCTGTGGGTTTCAGAAAACTCTGGGTTCCAGAAACCTATGGTTTAACTATCTTCTCGTTTTCTTCATTCCTCTAATTCTAATCTCGTTTTTTTTTTCATTTTTTCTGATAACTGTTAATTATATCTTCAGTTTAAATAAATTTTCTTGTTTCTTTTGTTGTTTTTTGTCTTCTGCGCCTTCTCTCTTTTCGTTCTTTCTTACTTTTTGTTTAATCGTTTTGGTTTCCTTTTCTCTCCTTCATATTTTCATTTCTATTATTTGTCTTCCGCTTTTATTCTTTCTTTCGATATTTTCATCTTATTTCTTCGTGATATTTTTAAGTCTTCTCTTTTCCTTGCATGTCTTCATCTATTCCCCTCGTTTTCTCACTTCTATTCTTCTCTTCTCTCTGTCTCTACTTCTATTCTTCTCTTCTCTCCGTCACTATTACTATTTTTCTCTTCCCTCCGTCTCTACTTCGCTCCTTATACTCTTCTACCTCTTGGATCTCTTCCTCCTGGATTTCCTCGTTCTCTTCTTCCTCCTTCATCTCCTCTTCTTCCTCGGCTTCTCCTCCTCCCGTCTTCCATTACTCCTCACCGTCAGCGTACCGTTGACGGGTTGGTTGATCTGACGAGGACCTGAGGGGCACCACTGGTTAACTCACAGTTTTAGGGTTGCTTGGTTGATTAATGGGGGTGGGGTTAAAGCTTATTTATATACTTTATAAAGAATTCTTGAATTCTGTAAAAAATAAAAATGGAAATTGTTAAAGAATTTGAAGAATCTTCGCAAAAGAATTTTAATAAGGATGGAAAATACGGCATGTTTGGCCGCTGTGTTTGTGAAGGTCGGAAGTTATACTGTGTTTCAAGCCATCACTCAGAAACTGATACATTCACAGTATAAGGCTACCCGAAAGCAGGTGACTACACTGTGGGAGCAAACTATACTGATAGGGTGATGGGAAAAAGGGGTTGGAAAGGTGGTGAAGAGAGAGGTAAGGGCAAGAATACTATAGCAAAAAGGTGGTACTGAGAGAGAGAGAGAGAGAGAGAGAGAGAGAGAGAGAGAGAGAGAGAGAGAGAGAGAGAGAGAGAGAGAGAGAGAGAGAGAGAGAGAGAGAGAGAGAGAGAGAGAGAAATTAGTCCATCCGGGGAGTTCGTGAACCCACCTTTCGAACAGCGCGGGGTCGGTATAGATGGGTTCGGACGGGTCCGGGAAGCGGGAGGAGGTGGCAGCTCCATCCTCAGCCTGCGGGGCACTGCTGGTCGGTTCTCCACTGGGGAAGTAACTGAGGAAGTAGGAACACCATCATCATCAACACACTAGAGAGACAGGAGAGAAGAACTAGAGGGAGAGGACAGTGGAAGAGATAAACAAAGGTGCGTAATATGATTAGCAATAAGAAGACAAATGGGAGCCGAAAACTCGAGAGAACTGGACGCAAAAACATAAATTTAGGACAACTCAATGTCTCAGGACCGAAACTCCTTTAATAAAAGTGTCCTAAGTGAACGCCTTCGTGTTTATTTTTATTTTCCTCTAGTGTAGTAGGTTGGTTACTAGAAATGCGTAGGGAGACACTGGTCAGAGAAATAGCAAGCATCGAACTCAAGCTAAAGGAATCTTATAGGAGTCAGGAATCGCGGGAAGAACTAAAAGCCATAAATGAAATCGAAAGAAACCCAAAGTATTTCTTCTCCTATGCCAAATCAAAGTCGAGAACACCGTCCAGTATTGGGCCCCTACTTAAACAAGATGGGTCCTACACAGATGACAGCAAGGAAATGAGTGAGCTACTCAAGTCCCAGTATGACTCAGTTTTTAGCAAGCCGCTAACCAGACTGAGAGTCGAAGATCAAAATTAATTTTTTATGAGAGAGCCACAAAATTTGGTTAACACAAGCCTATCCGATGTTATCCTGACGCCAAATGACTTCGAACAGGCGATAAATGACATGCCCATGCACTCTGCCCCAGGGCCAGACTCATGGAACTCCGTGTTCATCAAGAACTGCAAGAAGCCCCTATCACGAGCCTTTTCCATCCTATGGAGAGGGAGCATGGACACGGGGGTCGTCCCACAGTTACTAAAAACAACAGACATAGCCCCACTCCACAAAGGGGGCAGTAAAGCAACAGCAAAGAACTACAGACCGATAGCACTAACATCCCATATCATAAAAATCTTTGAAAGGGTCCTAAGAAGCAAGATCACCACCCATCTAGAAACCCATCAGTTACACAACCCAGGGCAACATGGGTTTAGAACAGGTCGCTCCTGTCTGTCTCAACTATTGGATCACTACGACAAGGTCCTAAATGCACTAGAAGATAAAAAGAATGCAGATGTAATATATACAGACTTTGCAAAAGCCTTCGACAAGTGTGACCATGGCGTAATAGCGCACAAAATGCGTGCTAAAGGAATAACAGGAAAAGTCGGTCGATGGATCTATAATTTCCTCACTAACAGAACACAGAGAGTAGTAGTCAACAGAGTAAAGTCCGAGGCAGCTACGGTGAAAAGCTCTGTTCCACAAGGCACAGTACTCGCTCCCATCTTGTTCCTCATCCTCATATCCGATATAGACAAGGATGTCAGCCACAGCACCGTGTCTTCCTTTGCAGATGACACCCGAATCTGCATGACAGTGTCTTCCATTGCAGACACTGCAAGGCTCCAGGCGGACATCAACCGAATCTTTCAGTGGGCTGCAGAAAACAATATGAAGTTCAACGATGAGAAATTTCAATTACTCAGATATGGTAAACACGAGGAAATTAAATCTTCATCAGAGTACGAAACAAATTCTGGCCACAAAATAGAGCGAAACACCAACGTCAAAGACCTGGGAGTGATCATGTCGAAGGATCTCACCTTCAAGGACCATAACATTGTATCAATCGCATCTGCTAGAAAAATGACAGGATGGATAATGAGAACCTTCAAAACTAGGGAGGCCAAGCCCATGATGACACTCTTCAGGTCACTTGTTCTATCTAGGCTGGAATATTGCTGCACACTAACAGCACGTTTCAAGGCAGGTGAAATTGCTGACCTAGAAAATGTACAGAGAACTTTCACGGCGCGCATAACGGAGATAAAACACCTCAATTACTGGGAGCGCTTGAGGTTCCTAAAACTGTATTCCCTGGAACGCAGGCGGGAGAGATACATGATTATATACACCTGGAAAATCCTAGAGGGACTAGTACCGAACTTGCACACGAAAATCACTCACTACGAAAGCAAAAGACTTGGCAGACGATGCAACATCCCCCCAATGAAAAGCAGGGGTGTCACTAGCACGTTAAGAGACCATACAATAAGTGTCAGGGGCCCGAGACTGTTCAACTGCCTCCCAGCATACATAAGGGGGATTACCAACAGACCCCTGGCAGTCTTCAAGCTGGCACTGGACAAGCACCTAAAGTCAGTTCCTGATCAGCCGGGCTGTGGCTCGTACGTTGGTTTGCGTGCAGCCAGCAGCAACAGCCTGGTTGATCAGGCTCTGATCCACCAGGAGGCCTGGTCACAGACCGGGCCGCGGGGGCGTTGACCCCCGGAACTCTCTCCAGGTAAACTCCGGTAAACTACACTAGAGGTCATTAAGGCTGCACGTAACCTTTTCACCACCAGACAAGAATACTTTAATCCCTAGAGCTGTATAGCCCTTGTGGCTTAGCGCTTCTTTTTGATTATAATAATAATAATTTAATCCCTAGAACAGGAATTAAACTACCAGTATACATATACAGCGAGAGGCGCACACTGTGTATACATCCTGTGTGGCCAGTGTTGGAATCACAAAGAAAAAGTGGATATATATATATATATATATATATATATATATATATATATATATATATATATATATATATATATATATACATATGTATATATATATATATATAAAATATATATATATATATATATATATATATATATATATATATATATATATATATATATATATATATATATATATATATATATATATATATATATATATATATACATATATATGTCGTGCCGAATAGGCAGAACTTGCGATCTTGGCTTAAATAGCAACGCTCATATTGCCATATAGGACAAGCGAAAATTTGTGTATGCAATAATTTCGCCAAAATCATTCTGAACCTAACGAAAAAAATATAGTTGGGTTAGGCTAAAATAAATTGTTCTTGTTATAATAAGGTTAGGTAAGTTTTCTAAGATTCTTTTGAAGCAAAATTAAAAATTTTTACATCAACATTAATGAAAAAAATATATCTTTAAACGTATAAGAGAAAATTTTAGAAAGGACTTAATTTTAAATGAGTTCTTGCTAATTGACCAGTTTTACATATTCGGCACGACATATATATATATATATATATATATATATATATATATATATATATATATATATATATATATATATATATATATATATATATATATATATATATATATATATATATATATATATATATATAAATATAAAAATATAAAAAGATGGGGTGGTAGGGGAAGTGGAATATTCAAACGGCTTCAGGAAGAAATCCAAATATTTTTCCTTGAAGCCTTTTATCCACTTCTCCGAGGCTATGGGTCCCACAATTTACACCAAAGGTGGACCCCTTATATATATATATATATATATATATATATATATATATATATATATATATATATATATATATATATATATATATATATATATATATATATATATATATATATATATATATATATATATATATATATATATATATATATATATATATATATATTTATATATCACAGCAACAACAGGGGTTTTATCTACCTGTTGCTACTGTAACAGAGATTTCATCTTCAGTAACAGCAAGATCATCAGTCTGGTCTACTTAAAATAAATTTGTTATTATTCCATAAGCAACTTTTGGAGGCTGGGTGGGGGAGGACAGATGTGGCGGGATGGAGGGTCGAGCCTCCACTACTACCACCTAAATGACCCACTTGGCTTTATCGAGGGTGCGGGCATGGGGGGGGGGCGGGGTGATGAAAGATATCTCACTGGACTAGCGCTAGCTTACACCTGCCTGGCGGGCTGTGTGAGGGTCCTGGGGTGTGAGCCAGGGAAGGAGAACTTGCTCTTCTGCTGCAGGTGTTGCTGCTGTGGCTGCTGCTGCTGCAGTTGCTGCTGGTGGTACGGGTTCCCTGCGTCAGCAGCTGCGTTCTTTAAGTCCAGCTGTCTGTGTTTCCTATGGCAGAGAATAATTGGAATATATTTTATTTCGTTGTCATCAATAATTCCACTTTTCTTCAATGATTTTTTTTTTTTGCATTTTTTCTTAGATTTTTTCAGCTATTAGATATTTTGGGTTGAAAATAGCATTAATTTAGAGTAAAACTGTCTTATCTTGTATATTCTAATGAGATTTTCATTTTTAATTAAAATTTATGAGAGTAAAATACAATAAGAGGGTGATCTCTCCTTGGAAATAAGTAGAAGGAACTGTAGTGGGGTATAGATGACTTTCATGTATGAGCCGGTTCCTGTCTAGGTGCTCCACCTAGGTGCTCCACCTAGGTGTTCCCCCAAGGTGCTCCACCACTCTTCTGATAATCTTCTCCATTACTTTACATACTGTACATGTCAGCAACACTGACCTGTAGTTTAATGCTGCCTGTCTGTCTCCTTTCTTAAAAATTGGGACTACATTTCTTACCTGAAGCAGAAGGCGACGCATAAGAGGGAGGCGACGAGGCAGGCGACCGTGATGACGAGGGCTACGATGAGGCTATAATACTCAGAACTGCCTAGACACACCTCCTGCAGCGGTGTCTGCGTCAGAGCCTGCTCGTCAATCTCCTCCCGAGAGAGGTACACCTGCAATCACCAACGGAAAGGTACAATTATGCGAGGCAATACATCTTAGCTGCTTGCACCAACAGCCTGGTTCGTCAGAGATCAGGAGGAGAAAACGGTATGAAGATAAGGAAAGAATTATGTGTCACCGATGGAAGAAGGTTGACTTACTTCGTAGATGCCGTGAACCTGACCCTCATCTTCGCTGTTCTCATCGTCATCATCGTTGTCCTTAGGGAGGATAGTCTGCGTCTCAAGGTCGTCTCCAGCACCTCGTCGTCTGCGACCGTAGGATACAGCGTCGTCTCGTCCCTTTCCCAGTGTGCACCGCGCCTGTTACAGAATAAGTAGTGGAGTTTATGCAACATTTAGGGTAATGCAATATGGGGAATGAATTCGATCCATCTCAGGTGGCTGATATGGATCGAATTCATTCCCCATATTGCATTCCCATTATTGCAATTCATTCCCCATATTGCGTTCCCCATGTTGGTGTAACACACTTTCCACATCCGACCCTTATTTTACTCCACATAATCATTGAATTTATATATTTACATTCCGTTTTTTCCTTCAACATTATTGCTACTCCTTCCTTGGCTCTAACTCTGTTGGAAACCCCTGACCTACTCCCATTTATTTCTCATAACTAAAACTCTCCTGTCGCGTGTCTTGCCTCCGACTTGATTATCTTCTAACTAATAACATCACCAGGGAAATTATGACACTGGCGAGGAAGAGTAGGATGGTTACTCACCGGCTCACAGCCTCTGCGGCAGGTCCTGACGTTAGCCTCGAAGATAAGGAAGTTGGCTTCGGGGATCTTGAAAGCGTTGAAGCGGGCTTCCAGACCGTCTCCGTCCCTGCCCTTGCCAAGCGCCGGAAAGACGTAGTTGTCCACGGGACACCTGCAGAGAGGTAAGTAAATCTTATGGTTCAGAGAGGTTGCTGGGGCATCAATGAAACAGTTTTGATGTCTTTATTATGCAGCCATATATTCATTCAATGGTCGGTGGTTATCCTCGTACCCATTCCGTGGGCGTTGATTACCTCACCATAACCATCCAGCAAGCAGTTTTCGCCTTATACTCTTCCTGTCGGCGGTATTTACTTTATACCCATCATGTGTGTGTGTGGTTGCCAAAAGATTACAGAGCCACGTAACTGATCCAAGGGCTGAAGTCCAAAATTCTATAAGCTAAGGAGATTGCAATGATGATGAACGATTTGCAAGAATAATGTATTCTGTTACAAAAGCAGCGAGCTGGCAACATGAGTAATGATTTCAGTTACGTAAACATTACAATGAAATATTCCATACGTTACGAATACACATTTTTTTTAGATGGAATCAGTCAAGGCGCACTGTTGATTAATTCTGTAACAGTAGTCATGAGTTATTTATGGTAGGCAAAAAGTTACTGAATGTACTGAGAAATTTCGCAAGTCATTATAAATGAATTATTTTAATATTTCTTGAACATGAGCGAAGGATTTTTCTCCAGATTTTCGACTGATGAAGCCTGCAGCGTAGACGAAACGTTTGGTCAGGTAAGACTCCTAGAGAGAGAGAGAGAGAGAGAAAGAGAGCGAGAGAGAGAGAGAGAGAGAGAGAGAGAGAGAGAGAGAGAGAGAGAGAGAGAGAGAGAGAGAGAGAGAGAGAGAGAGAGAGAGAGAGAGAAAGAGAGAGAGAGAGAGAGAGAGAGAGAGAGAGAGAGAGAGAGAGAGAGAGAGAGAGAGAGAGAGCAACAAGCACTCACCCTCTGCTATCAATGAGTTCGACGCTCCTGCCGGAGTAAGGATCCTTGGCTACCACGTTGGTGGCAAAGATATCCGAGACGAGGTTAAAGCCTCGCTGAGACTCCAGTTTGAAGGTGAGTGGGTCACCCACAGCGATGGTTGTGGTGGGCCGCCCACCGTACATGATCTGCAGGCGCACCTTTGACTGTAACTGGTTCTCAGCAGGCAGGTACTCGATAGGGGTCGGCGCCCCAGACCTGACAACAGGCAGACGCAGAGTTCAATAATAATAATAATAATAATAATAATAATAATAATAATAATAATAATAATAATAATAATAATAATAATAATAATGATAATAATAATAATAGTAATAATAATAAAATGATATTATTATTATTACAATTACTAATATTTATTATTAATGTTATTTTTATCCGGAAAGAGTGCGTAAGTAATCAGGTTTGATACAAGGAAAGGGAGACGAGCTTCAATTCCTCGGGCCAAGAGTCCTTTACCATCACCAAGACATCCTTCCTGAAGGGTCATGAAGGAAATAAAAATGACAAAATACGTGTTGTTAAAAATAGAAGAATTGTGAGTAGTGAATCGTGACATTGACTTAATGTACATTGTTTCTTGTTTTTATTTGATCTCTCCCTCAAGTCATGAAAACATATTGTAACGTGTACCCACGTACAAGTTAGGAAGGTCGACCTTCAGGGTATTAGATGGTCTCTAGGTTGAACTCAAAATAATTAGAATTAGAACCTGAAATTGACCCTGAATTGATTCCGGAAATTTCAGGCAAGGATAAATAACTTTTGATCTGAGGAAATTCACATAACATCGTAGGATTCACCATGATATAGACAAACATGATCTCTGATTCGCGAACTCGTAATAACACGATTGCAAACAAATCAGGGAATGGGTGGGGGTTTGGATCCATGGTGAGTGAGTCGTAAAATTCACTTATTAGATCCAGCTGGCCCAGTGGTTAACGCACTGGCCTGTGAGTTGCAGGACTCACTTGCCATGGGTTGAAGCCCCAACCGTTCCCTGGTTTATGATCTTTGATTTGTCTTTGCTTAATATCATCTTCAATCCAACATTTTTAAAATTATTAAGTTAATTACATATGTGATAACCATCTATTCGTATACATATATATATATACTGTATATATATATATATATATATATATATATATATATATATATATATATATATATATATATATATATATATATATATATATATATATATATATATATATATATATATATATATATATATATATATATATATATATATATATATCGATCCCTAAGGATCGTATGATCCAGTGGAGTAGGGCTTCATGAGTTTTCGCCCACCATGAGGCAGGCCAAAGCAGCATGGGTTCGAGTCCTTGGCTAGTGCAGTGTTGTTATTGATATATATATATATATATATATATATATATATATATATATATATATATATATATATATATCCAATGATTTCCTCTTGTAATTCATTATTTTGATCTACCACTCTGAGATTAAACGACACGAACGTAAGACAAACAGTTTCTGAAGATTTCAAGGAATTGGGACTGTCCTCTGCTTCCTTGGATCAAGCCCAATTGCCTCTCATTCCCCAGGTGTTGCATGACCCCTGTAGGTCCAGCACTCCTCTCTAAATATAAGAATAATGCAGAACTCTTAGCATCACGACACATGCTTCACAATGGTCCTGGGTGACCTAGAATTAACTTATGTCACCTAGGGTATCCCTGGATGACCTACCCTGCACCGATGTAGCCTGAGGTGACGACAGCCTCCCCTGGACCCACCACGGTGCAGGTGAGGTTGTACCGCTTGTCGAGGGAGGTCTGCACGTTGTCAGAGAACTGGACCACTACGATGTTTGTGGTGGTGTCTGCGTACTGTGGTGTAGAAGTCAGGGTTAGTGTAACATGACAGAGGACTATTCAGATTCCTAATCCCGGAGGGTTAATAACCCAGGATAAACCCAAAAAAGCCAAGCACTGTAGCCTATTTCCATTGTGATCCATAAGTCCAGGCTAACTCCTGGGTATCTATTTACTGACTAGGACTGAACCCAGGTCCAGAGGGTGCAGTGGACTAACTGATTCCCAGTTATCTCCTGTGGTAAATACAGTGCATTGAATAGAGCGAACTATATTGATTTTTTTTCAAACATAAGTGGATTAAATTCTTGAGGAATACTGAATATTGAATGCTGTATCTCTAATGTATACTGAATACTGACTTTGTAACTCTGATGTATACTGAATACTGACGTTGTAACTCTGATGTATACTGAATACTTGACACTCTAACTCTAATGTATATTGAATGAAAAGCGCCTTCACCAGCATCAAGGCACCTTTGTCTCTGAAGTGCCTCACCTTGATGGTGCCACACTCGGGGATGCCCCTGGCACCGGAGATCTTGAGCACCGTGACCGTGGAGCCGGAGCCGCGGGTGAAGCAGCGGTCGTAGTAACCGTACGTATATATACGCCCACGGAAGGGCTCCTCCGTACGTAGGTTGAACTCCATGCCATCCTCCGTGCACTGCTGGGTCACTGTTGTCCGTAGATGGAGGAGTGGTGGGAGGAATAGTGGGATGGAGGAGTGGTGGGAGGAATAGTGGGATGGAGGAGTGGTGGGAGGAATAGTGGGATGGAGAAACAAAGAGAGGAATGAGGGAAGGAGTGAAGATAAAAGATGAAAAATAAAAATCAGAGAGAAATGCAAAGAATTCGAAGATAATAAAGTGTGGAACACAATCATAATGAAGGGAATAATAAAGAAGAGAACAGGTGAAAGAATAATAATAAGGAAAGCAAGTGGAAGAGGTGGATAATGAGGCAAGACGGTGATTAAGACACAAGAGAGGTGGGTAAATGGAAAAGGAATTGGGGAAAAGAGAAAATTTCGATAATTAACATGAGCAGTCAAGAAATAAACGTATATAACATTTTTTTTATAACATTTAAGACGTGGCAAACAATGCCAAGATTAACATTAAATCTTTACGTTTTCAGCACCATAATATAAATCAAATTTTAACAATGAACTTGAAAATAAGAATTTTTTATTGGATTAGTCAGCATTTTTTATATTTAAAAATTTTTTTTTTACTTTTCTGCCAACCCTTAATCCCGTGACCATGAAATATATCCAAACAATTAGCATGCCATGATCATGCAATTACTGCATATTTCCAGGCATGCACATCGCTCAGTGATGGTTGAGTTAGTGCGGAAACCAAGTGCGACATGCAACCATTTTCTTTACTTCTGCATCCAAAGAAAACTGTCAACAAGTAATGATTAACTTTAGAAAAAGCTGAAGATTCGGTTGTCAATGACAGCGTCTGCCCAGGTTGTACCTAAAGGCGGAAAAAAAGTGCGTGAAAGGGGATAAAATGCTCATCAGAGTTATAGGCTTGTTTAAGATGCCAATAATTTATTTATCTGTGCTATGGAAACAGTAATCGGTGCTGTTGTCACGTCTACATGTGGAGAGATGTAACCCTCACTGAGAAGACAGTGTTAAGTAAGCATTATTTAACCAGTGGGTTAGCAAACCCCAATAAAGCCCTATCTTTCGATGCCCCAGCTCACGCACTGAGGTCCGTGATTCGATCCCCGATACGGGTGCAAACATTTGGGCATCTTGCCTTAAGACAGCTGCTGTCCCTGCTCGCCTAGCAGTAAATAGGTACCTGTGTGTTAACCGACTGATGTGGGTCGCATCCTGGGGACAAAACTGCATAAAAAGGGGGTTTCTATATACTATGTCATTTATGTCAGCTATGGTCTGTATAAATTGTATCATGTACTTGTAGAAATAAAGATTATTATCATTATCATAATTATTATTTCTTCTGTGTATCGGACAGGCTGTCGTGAAAGATGGCAATTCCCGGGTGATAGTAACTCCAGTTACGCTGGAATCAAACCTTTGAAGCTGTCATAACTCATGAACCCCCTTGTTGGAATGCTTGACAACATTCTGAGTAAGTTTATTCAGATACAGGTACACATAAATACAGTTACATAAATTATCATACATAGCAGCATGTGTAGATTACCCAGGATAACCCAACCTCATCGCCCTACTCATCTCTCTTCTCAGATTGACAGATTTCAAAACTCTGGATGAGGCCCATCCTGCGTAATGGAAAATTACAGGGAGACATAGTTAGCTGTAGTTCACGCTGTGTAACTGTTACATAGAATAGCGTAGCAGCACACTGCTGATGTATCCAATTATGTTTGAAAATAACTATCTGATTTATTTATATTAGGGATATAGTGCTGAAATAAGCTGGCGACTTTTTGCGTGTTTTAGAGGTGAATGCACCTAATTTAGTATGTATGCGTTGCAGACAGGAAGTCAGGTAACTTATCGAGGTCATCCTAGCCAGGATGTCACCCACAACAGTCGACTACCATTCACAGGATCTGGGCCTCTTGCATAATGAGATGTGATAGCAGTTTAATGTAATTCTATATCATAGCTCTGGAGAATAAATTCAGTGCTATGCGTCGTCTAGTGATTATTTCGTATCATTTATAGTTTCATGACTCACGAAATCGTAATAACACGATTGCAAACGAACCACGAAACTGGGTGGGGTTTGATCCCATGGCAAGTGAGTTTAAAACTCATTTATCACTGGTTTAAATCTCACCCATTCTGTGGTTTACTTGTGCTTTCGTTTGGTGATCTGTTGTCATGTTTGTTTTGACGTTGGCACAATAAACCAAGATGTGGGAGAGAAATGCAGACACTGGTAGCAGAGATTTTTTTCTAATTCAGCGCTTTATTAAGTGTCATATTTGATAAAGTCAAGTCTTTGGTGAAACGTTGTATCTACCAAGACGTGGGTTACCTCAGCATTTGATTCTCTTTCAAGACAACAAGGTCGGTGCACTACAGATCCGACAAGGAATGTTAGTGTGAAGTTAGTGAGGTAGTGTAATTTCCTGGGTAGTGAGGCAACAGCGCCAGCCGCTACTTCCACTGAGAATAAACAAAAACTGACGTGTTTGTGTGTGTGTGTGTGTGTGTGTGTGTGTGTAAGCTACACACTTACCAGCCCTTTAGATAAAGCTTCTGCTACTTATATAACAGACTATCAACACACATACAGCAAAAGGCCTTCATTATTGCGACATTTCAACCACACGAGGCTAATAAAGTTTTCCTTTTGCTGTATGTATCTTACTACCACGTGTCCGCTACTTCAATTAGGTATCAACAACGAGCCGGAAACAAGACGTGAGGATCATACGTCAGTGAGGATGGTCGCCCTGGAGACACAAACACCTGTAGCACAACAAACAACTTCAGGCAAATTCAGTACATATATGATGCTCCGTTTGACGCTCGAGGTCCACCACCCATTAACCACCAAGATAGTTAACCAGCAATCTCTTATAGTACTGAAAAAAGTAAACTGAACTCGTAGAAAAATAAGTAGGTTGGTGCACTTAGTATGGCAGAGTAGGCAGCCACAGTTCATGGTTCTCAGAAAAAAACTGGGGACAATCTAAATATTATTATTATTACTACGCTCCTGAGGGGTTAGGGGGAACGCTAAACCCTAAAGGGTCCAAACAGAGCCTGGGGAAATGGGAGGCAATCAGGTTCAGTCCAAGGGCGGGAAGGTTAACGTCCAATTCTTTTGATCAAGAGCCCCTTCACTGGCATCAAGAACCTTCCTTATGGGGAGTGAATGGTGTAAACAGATTATTATTATTATTATTATCAAAAAGAAGCGCTAAGCAACAAGGGCTATACAGCGGTGTAAACAGAGTTGATGGCATCGGTTCCACGCTACTTCTGGCTGCCGATATTAAATTAGTTAGCCTCGCCAACGGCGACTCCGGTCCGCTGCGGTCTGGAACGAAGCTCGTCTTTTCCTCACATTAACTTGTAGTCTGCACTCTTTTCCGTAGACATCTAGTTCCTTAAAATGCGATAGCAATGTCAGTCGTGAAGCTGCGAGTGCAGGATTCCTTCGTAACAGAAAAAAAGAAACTTCTTTATCCTATAGTGAGCGTAGATAGACATGAGAAATGAGGTGAGGAGCTGAACACACGTACAATATCAGGGTATCTTTAATCGTAGACTTTCCACCAACCAGTGCCTTTTTTAGTTTAAGATGAGATATTCTGTTCTGGTTGGCGAAACATCTTCGAATAAAGATACCCAAGTGTTGTATATGTGACTCCTTCCTCATCTCGTCGGTATTGTATGCTCATATTGTAAAGGGAATGAGGTTTGGGCTTACCATCAAGGCAGTCGGAGTCCCTGCCTGCCGAGCCCCGTTCGTAGTAGTCGGCGTTGCCGTCCGTCTCGAAGTGGGACGGATTGTTGAGGCGGAGGATTGTTTGTGTGCTCTCGTCCGAGAGTTCACAGTTATCCCGTGAGGTCGTGTCGTACCTGGAGCCGAATAATACCATGTGAATAAGACACTTTAATCGGGTTTATGGCAATTGTTTAGGAGACGTTTCGTCCACCAGCATCGATAAAGTCCCTGGTGGGCGAAACATCTTCTAAATAACTCCCATTAACCGTTTATCGTGTCTTATTGACATTCCTAGAGCCCTGGCAGGACATCAGCTTAAAGGAAATATGGAGGACGTGAACGTATTCAGATACTTGCGAGACGACGTGTCGACAGATGGGTCTATATAACACGAGGTGAACCACAGAATAAATGAGGGGAAATAAAGTTAGGCTGAGTGTTTGGTTTCTGTGGAAAAAAAAGATTTATCGATGGAGGTAAAAGGTGAATCTATCAGAGTACCTTGGTATTAAACACTTATAAAGGTGTTAAGGGCTTCAAATAACTCCTTTTAAAAATTTAAACATTCCTAATGCTTGAGTAAATATTAAATGCTTCCTTAATGGTTAGTGTACAGGCGATAGAAACAAGAATAACATTCTGCTTGCATCAAGATAAACAGGTATAACAACTTGGAACTTACACTCAGCAGGTGTGGGTAAACACATGTGTAATACCAGTATACACTCACCTATAATTGAAGCTCCTGCAGGTGAAGGAGCGCTCCTCCAGGCACGCCCTCTTACATTCACTGACGGAGTTGACGCTCTCGAAGTCGCGGATGTAGGGCGCCCGGAGCCGCATCCTCGTTCCAACCGGTTCGAAATTCTCGGAGCCGACGCATCGGGACGCGATCCCGGTTCCTGGACCACTGAAGGGTGGATGTGGGTGGCCACCTCCAGGGAAGGACACACCGCCTACACCTCTTCCGCCGCCCACGCCTCTTACGCCGCCCACGCCTCCTAGGACACCAACGCCGCCCACGCTGCCCACGCCTCCTATGCCACCCACGCTTCCTACGCCGCCCACCCCAAAGTCACTTCCTGAAATATCAACGTCGCGGTTCGCTCCTGAAAAGCGGGGACCGGAGCATGTGGGTGGTCAGTAAAAGGCTACTGCAGGTACTGTTCCAACTGCCGCCGCCCACGCTGTTCCTACAACTGTACGAGAACGTGGTGGAGGGGGTGACACTGATGTGTGGGGGAGTTGTGGTGATGGTGTGGGTGTTGATCTACTGATACGTGAGATACTGTATTGGTGGTGATAGTGGTGGTGGTGGTGGTGGGGACATATGTTTAGGTAGTGGGGACATTTGGGTGGTGGAGGTCACTGTGTTTGGTGGTGACTGCTGAAGATAGATAAACAAATAGAGAGAAAGAGAGATATATATATATATATATATATATATATATATATATATATATATATATATATATATATATATATATAGAGAGAGAGAGAGAGAGAGAGAGAGAGAGAGAGAGAGAACAATGGTTGTGGACGTGTAGAGATATTTTTCCTGACTCTGTTACTGTGACGAAGGGCGTTTATTGAAATTTCATAGTGAAGATGTATCTGATAGATGAGAAAGATGTGCTTGAAGTAGACGATTTTTGAGTTGGGTGTTAAAGACATGTTTGTTAGTGCTGGAGGCGACTGTGACGCAGGCAGCTCTGCGAGTCGCCATGACCAGTTCACTTGTTCACCAGACTATCTGAAAGGAACCTTACCAAGACCCAACAACTGTTGGGTCTTGCTTATAGCATCGATCCACACCATGAAGTATGTTCCCCTCGTCCTGGGCAAGCATCTACCCACCGACTATAGAGACGAAATGCAGATCAAGTCTTTATTGTAGACGATCTCTCTTATAAGCAAGACTTAGCAAGCCTCGTTCCTGAATGAAGCAACGTCGATAGTCTGCACTGCTCCTCACTACATCCCCTTATTGTCTTGTTGCCACACAGTCACTATGGACACATCCAATAATTTACATTATAAGATACACCGCACATAAACAAATCACAAAAGCAGATAAACACCAGAGGAACAGTGGTAACATACAAGGAGAATCTGACTCACCCATCACAGGCATTCAGATGAGAGGAAACACGAAAAACAATAACGCTAATAATCAAGGGATGGACGCTGCACTTCGTTAAGGCTTTGAAAGCTCTATTTAATAGCAATTATATTCTTATCTTGAAGGGCAGATGAAGATCTTTAGCTGATAGGAAGTAACGAGAGAATAACAGAAAGATCACACGGGAGCAACGAACCAGGAGACGCAAGACCATGGGTACAAAATACATTAAGTTTTCTCTGCATATTGTGCTTCTGTACCCATACCCGTCGGTACATCCAGATCAAATTCTACATGTAAACAAGACGCATCCTGTATCGTCTTCCCTGTATTACAAAGTTCGACTGCAGAAAATCATGTTTGATTAATGTATAAGTGACTTGGACAAAACGTAATCTGGACACTAGAGAGCTGGATTAAGAGGTTAATGTAATTAGAATGCAAAAGTAACATTTAACACTTTAAGTGGGAGTTTTTAAATAATTAATTTATGTGACTTTCACACAATAAGTCACATAATTATATCTGAGTTATTGTCTTTATGTGGATTATTAGTTAGCACTCATAAGTGTTTGTTGCACTATTATTCATCAATGAGGTTTTATTAATGAGGTAGTGAGTGTCGTGGTGAATGTCGTTATTAATGGGATGGTGAGAGTAGTGGTTAATGTGTGGTGAGTGTCGTGGTGAATGTCGTTATTAATGGGATGGTGAGAGTAGTGGTTAATGCGTGGTGAGTGTAGTGGTGAATGTGGTGATCATAACAACAAAAATAAAAATAAAAATATTGTCCATCTCTTCCAGATTAAAAGACAAACCCGAGACAAACCAGAAGAGTCAAAACGTCAGTAGTGAAAACGTCTGACCGTAGAAAACGTGTCGTCGGCAGCCAAGAATATTGACTAGTTATCAGTAAGGTCTTTGTTAAGATGCATTCTGTAAGTGGGGTGAAATGGATAACTGGTTAATAAGAACGACTATGCACGCAACATGCGGATATCATGCAAGGTGTGGAAGTTCACTGTTATCAATGTAAACTTTCTCTGGTCACGTGGCGTCACCTTCTGTGTTAAATATATACTTTAAACTATATTTTAGGCATGCAGAGCAGGCGAACTAAAGCTTTTCTAAAATATTTAACACTGTAAAGCTGTTAATTACAAATATTGGACCATCCATGCACAGTCTGATGTATTTTCAGTGGCGTCTGTAAGAGTTCCATGCACAAATCTCTTGATAAGCCGAGCTTAACGTCATGCACGCATAGTTATACTTCGTATTCGTGTTACAGTTCCATGCACTTATTGTTCCGTGTTGTGAGCGCCGCGTCATGCACAGGAGGCAGCATTCAGGCAGACTGAAGACATGTGTACCATGCGAGTACCTTCCATGGTAGACAGTGGATCATCTGCGCCTGCTACCCCTACCCCCACCGCTCCTAGGGCACCTAGGATTCGTGATCCAGCGTCCGTCTGCCGACCGCTCCCGAAGACTCTGTTCAGCGCCCCACGACCCCCGGCGAACTCTCTGGTGAGGTCAGTGCTAACGGGTCGGAAGATTCCCGGCTGGTCTTGCTGTGGCGTGCCTACAGGGCGCGACGGACTGAGCGGTCGGAACCGACTTTCTCCGTCGCCATTTCCTCTCCCGCCGAGGGTGACGAAGCTAGAGTCAGTACTGCCTCTGTTCACTCCAAACCTGCTGTCTCCAAACTTATTCCCATCTCCGAACCTGCTTTCACTGCTGTCTCCAAATCTGTTGGTGCCCCCGGCGCCTCTGCTGCCTTCGGCAGCTGAGAAACTAACTCTCCCACCAGTGCCTCCGATATCGCTGGCGCCACTGCCGGCATCGCTGTCCGTTCGGTCCCCGGGAAAGCGAGTTCCCACGCCCGGACGGCTGGCTCCGGTCTGACCTGCGCTGCCTGGACCTGCTTCGTCCACTCCGTCTGTAGGTTGGTCTTCAGCAGACACACTGGTTCTGCCTCCTGCCACTACCACGCCGGTGTCTGATGACCCAGAGGCCGTGCGGGTCACCATCAGGTTCTCTACAGCGACACCAAGAAGAGTCAGTCATGTGAGATAGTGAGACCTCGCTCATCACCTTACTTTCTCTCTCTCTCTCTCTCTCTCTCTCTCTCTCTCTCTCTTTCTCTCTCACAGCAATGGAGTGATTACGGCTGCTTCATACATCCATATGAAGGATCATACAGCACCTGGAGTGGTTACAGCCGTCTCATACATTCATTTATACCATACATACAGTGGAACACCTCCATTACACCATCTCTTATAAACTAAATTGTTTATGAACAACGGTACCAGAACTCTCCTATGACATGAGTTTTTATACCGACGTATTTGTACCACTAAAGTGCCTATTTACTGTTAGGTAACAGGAGCTGCGTCCACCTCATGTGGGATTCGACCTCACGTTCTTTGGGTTGTGAGTCGAGCGAGGTAACATGCTTTTCTATCTCCCTTTATCTCTCTCTGACTCTCTCTCTCTCTTTACCTCCCTCCTTCTCACTATTTCATAAGAACGATGGAACATTGCAGCAGGTCTACTGGCCCACGCTAGGCAAGTCAAACTCACACCCACCCACACCTACTCATGTACCCGACCAACTCATTTTTAAAACTATCCGAAGTTCTTGCCTGAATGACACTACCTGGTAGTTTGTTCTGCTCATCTACAACTTTACTGCCAAGTTAGTGCTTCCCAATATCCTTTCTAAATCTAAATTTCTCTAAATTTCTCTAAATTTCCCCTCAATTGAGTCTTGTTTTCCATTTGTACACCTCACTCATATTTCCCCTAATTCTATTTATTTCCAAAGAATTCAAGTTCATTGCTTTCAAAAGACTGATGGAGCACCTAGAAAGAAAAGAAACAATACACGATATCCAGCACGGTTTCAGGGAGGGAAATCCTGCATCACAAATCTACTGGAGTTATACGACAAGGTGACAGAAGACAAGAAAGAGAGGGGTGGGTAGACTGTATTATCTTGAACTGCAAGAAAGCTTTCAACACAGTTCCGCACAAGAACTGGAAAAATATTCTTAATACACAGAATCAGCTTCCTAAGCTTTCTCTGCAAAATTTCCATCGTATTAATGTCCATGCGGTAATATAGAGACCAGAACTGAGCATCATAATCTAAATGAGGCTTTACCAGAGATGTATATAAAGCTGATGATTAGTAAGCCATATATGCAATAGTCAGGTGCCTTTATATCGAAACGTTTAGCCTACACAGTAGACTTCTTCAGTCGAGTACAGAGGAGTTTGCAGAAGCCGTAGAGATGTGAAGATGATGTAATCAGTCCACCACTCTTAAAGACGCAGTTTTGATGGTTTAAAGAGTTTTGTTCCATAGCCAAGAATATTTTTCCAGACTATGGGACAAAACTCTTCTCCAGGCTGAGGGACTGACCACCTCAAAACCACGTCTTCAAAGGTGACAGACTGATGACATCGTCTGTACTCGACTGAAGAAGCTTACTGTACAGGCGAAACGTTTCGGAATAAGGATATCTAACTGTTGACAGGAATTCTATTATCTTTATTGCACTTCCCTCACTCTCTCCCATCGTCTCTTGAAGGGCCCATTCTGGTTTAATGCTTTTGCATAAATACTAAACTCCCTTTGTAGAGGTTGATTCGAGGAAGGAGAAGAAAATACACAAATAACCCGCACATAGGGCACATGTGACTTTGTTAATAGTCAATTTCGGACCATATATTGCCACGTTACTGTGTTTGTTTTGTTCTTTAAAGGTAAGAAAACTCCAATTTCTTGGATCAAGAGCCAGTCATCAGAGGAAGGGGAGAGTTGCTCCAAGGGAACACTTACCCATGAGATTCTCGAAGTAATTGTACTCGCGGTCTGGGACCAGTCTGCCGTTGAGTTGGTCGTACTCAGAGAGTCTACACACTTGGGAGTATTCAGAGTGCATGGCGGAGCGGCAGGGGAAGGACCTCTCCTCGAGGCACTCGTCAAGACACTCTGCAAGAGTGAGTCTTCCTGCCAGCTCCCGGAAACCTCGGAATCTGAGGAAGCAAAGGATGAGACTTATTACCCGGCCACTGTTAGGTGGTGTTGTGGAGGGTGTTGGTGGAGTGTTGTGTGGAGGGTGTTGTTGGTGGAGTGTTGTGTGGAGGGTGTTGTTGGTGGAGTGTTGTGTGGAGGGTGTTGTTGGTGGAGTGTTGTGTGGAGGGTGTTGTTGGTGGAGTGTTGTGTGGAGGGTGTTGGTGGAGTGTTGTGTGGAGGGTGTTGTTGGTGGAGTGTTGTGTGGAGGGTGTTGTTGGTGGAGTGTTGTGTGGAGGGTGTTGGTGGAGTGTTGTGTGGAGGGTGTTGTTGGTGGAGTGTTGTGTGGAGGGTGTTGGTGGAGTGTTGGTGGAGTGTTGTGTGGAGTGGTGTGGAGGGTGTTGGTGGAGTGTTGTGTGGAGGGTGTTGTTGGTGGAGTGTTGTGTGGAGGGTGTTGGTGCAGTGTTGTGTGGAGGGTGTTGTGTGGAGTGTTGTTGGTGGAGTGTTGTGTGGAGGGTGTTGGTGGAGTGTTGTGTGGAGGGTGTTGTTGGTGGAGTGTTGTGTGGAGGGTGTTGGTGGAGTGTTGTGTGGAGGGTGTTGTTGGTGGAGTGTTGTGTGGAGGGTGTTGGTGGAGTGTTGTGTGGAGGGTGTTGTTGGTGGAGTGTTGTGTGGAGGGTGTTGGTGGAGTGTTGTGTGGAGGGTGTTGTTGGTGGAGTGTTGTGTGGAGGGTGTTGGTGGAGTGTTGTGTGGAGGGTGTTGTTGGTGGAGTGTTGTGTGGAGGGTGTTGGTGCAGTGTTGGTGGAGTGTTGTGTGGAGGGTGTTGGTGGAGTGTTGTGTGGAGGGTGTTGTTGGTGGAGTGTTGTGTGGAGGGTGTTGGTGGAGTGTTGTGTGGAGGGTGTTGTTGGTGGAGTGTTGTGTGGAGGGTGTTGGTGGAGTGTTGTGTGGAGGGTGTTGTTGGTGGAGTGTTGTGTGGAGGGTGTTGGTGGAGTGTTGTGTGGAGGGTGTTGTTGGTGGAGTGTTGTGTGGAGGGTGTTGGTGGAGTGTTGTGTGGAGGGTGTTGTTGGTGGAGTGTTGTGTGGAGGGTGTTGGTGGAGTGTTGTGTGGAGGGTGTTGTTGGTGGAGTGTTGTGTGGAGGGTGTTGTTGGAGTGTTGGTGGAGTGTTGTGTGGAGGGTGTTGGTGGAGTGTTGTGTGGAGGGTGTTGTTGGTGGAGTGTTGTGTGGAGGGTGTTGGTGGAGTGTTGTGTGGAGGGTGTTGGTGGAGTGTTGTGTGGAGGGTGTTGTTGGTGGAGTGTTGTGTGGAGGGTGTTGGTGGAGTGTTGTGTGGAGGGTGTTGGTGGAGTGTTGTGTGGAGGGTGTTGGTGGAGTGTTGTGTGGAGGGTGTTGGTGGAGTGTTGTGTGGAGGGTGTTGGTGGAGTGTTGTGTGGAGGGTGTTGGTGGAGTGTTGTGTGGAGGGTGTTGTTGGTGGAGTGTTGTGTGGAGGGTGTTGCTGGTGGAGTGTTGTGTGGAGGGTGTTGTTGGTGGAGTGTTGTGTGGAGGGTGTTGGTGGAGTGTTGTGTGGAGGGTGCTGTTGGTGGAGTGTTGTGTGGAGGGTGCTGTTGGTGGAGTGTTGTGTGGAGAGTGGTGGTGGAGTGACGTGTGGAGAGTGGTGGTGGAGTGACGTGTGGAGAGTGGTGGTGGAGTGACGTGTGGAGAGTGGTGGTGGAGTGACGTGTGGAGAGTGGTGGTGGAGTGACGTGTGGAGAGTGGTGGTGGAGTGACGTGTGGAGAGTGGTGGTGGAGTGACGTGTGGAGAGTGGTGGTGGAGTGACGTGTGGAGAGTGGTGGTGGAGTGACGTGTGGAGAGTGGTGGTGGAGTGACGTGTGGAGAGTGGTGGTGGAGTGACGTGTGGAGAGTGGTGGAGTGACGTGTGGAGAGTGGTGGTGGAGTGACGTGTGGAGAGTGGTGGTGGAGTGTTGTGTGGAGAGTGGTGGTGGAGTGACGTGTGGAGAGTGGTGGTGGAGTGACGTGTGGAGAGTGGTGGTGGAGTGACGTGTGGAGAGTGGTGGTGGAGTGACGTGTGGAGAGTGGTGGTGGAGTGACGTGTGGAGAGTGGTGGTGGAGTGACGTGTGGAGAGTGGTGGTGGAGTGACGTGTGGAGAGTGGTGGTGGAGTGACGTGTGGAGAGTGGTGGTGGAGTGACGTGTGGAGAGTGGTGGTGGAGTGACGTGTGGAGAGTGGTGGTGGAGTGACGTGTGGAGAGTGGTGGTGGAGTGACGTGTGGAGAGTGGTGGTGGAGTGACGTGGTGGTGGAGTGACGTGTGGAGAGTGGTGGTGGAGTGACGTGTGGAGAGTGGTGGTGGAGTGACGTGTGGAGAGTGGTGGTGGAGTGACGTGTGGAGAGTGGTGGTGGAGTGACGTGTGGAGAGTGGTGGTGGAGTGACGTGTGGAGAGTGGTGGTGGAGTGACGTGTGGAGAGTGGTGGTGGAGTGACGTGTGGAGAGTGGTGGTGGAGTGACGTGTGGAGAGTGGTGGTGGAGTGACGTGTGGAGAGTGGTGGTGGAGTGACGTGTGGAGAGTGGTGGTGGAGTGACGTGTGGAGAGTGGTGGTGGAGTGACGTGTGGAGAGTGGTGGTGGAGTGACGTGTGGAGAGTGGTGGTGGAGTGACGTGTGGAGAGTGGTGGTGGAGTGACGTGTGGAGAGTGGTGGTGGAGTGACGTGTGGAGAGTGGTGGTGGAGTGACGTGTGGAGAGTGGTGGTGGAGTGACGTGTGGAGAGTGGTGGTGGAGTGACGTGTGGAGAGTGGTGGTGGAGTGACGTGTGGAGAGTGGTGGTGGAGTGACGTGTGGAGAGTGGTGGTGGAGTGACGTGTGGAGAGTGGTGGTGGAGTGACGTGTGGAGAGTGGTGGTGGAGTGACGTGTGGAGAGTGGTGGTGGAGTGACGTGTGGAGAGTGGTGGTGGAGTGACGTGTGGAGAGTGGTGGTGGAGTGACGTGTGGAGAGTGGTGGTGGAGTGACGTGTGGAGAGTGGTGGT